>NW_022589705.1:65930949-66202784 GCF_004348235.1 Phoca vitulina
AGAGGGAGAGGGAGAAGCAGATTCCCTGCTGAGCAGGGAGCCTGATGCGGGGCTCGATCCCAGGACCCTGGAATCATGACCTGAGCCAAAGGCAGATGCTTAACCAACTGAGCCACCCAGGCGCCCCAAGGTTAATAGATATTGATAGATTTTTTTTTTTTTAAGTATGGACTACAGGTGATAAAGGAAGAAAAAAGTACCATCAAATATAGAGGTCCACAAAAGATGTGGAACCTGCCTAAATGCAGGAGGATCTTCATTCCAAGTTATCAAAACTACAAAAATTAATTACCTTCAAATATGCTTAGATTTTCAGAGTAAAGAGAAGGTGCATTTCTGCTTAAGTTTGTCCTCTACACATAGATCACTGTTACTATTAATAAGATTCTTTTTTTTTTTAAAAGATTTTATTTATTTATTTGACAGAGAGAGACACAGCGAGAGAGGGAACACAAGCAGGGGGAGTGGGAGAGGGAGAAGCAGGCTTCCCGCGGAGCAGGGAGCCCGATGAGGGGCTCGATCCCAGGACCCTGAGATCATGACCTGAGCCGAAGGCAGACGCTTAACGACTGAGCCACCCAGGTGCCCCTATTAATAAGATTCTTGAGAGAAATATCTTTAAATATCTTTGAAAATAAAAGTTAATGGTGTGCCTGGGAGGCTTAGTCAGTTAGGCTTCTTACTCTTGATTTTGGCTCAGGTCATGATCTCATGGGTTGTGGGATTGAGCCCCACATCAGGCTTCTTGCTCAGTGCAGTCTTCTTGTCCATCTCCTCCCGCTCCCCCCTCAAATAAATAAATAAGTAAAATCTTAAAGAAAAAGAAAAGAAAGGTTAAGATGGTGGTTGCTAGGGGAGTAAAGTGGGTGGGGTAGGTGAAATAGGTAAAGGGATTAAGAGGTACAAACTTCTAGTTATAAATAAGTAAAGGGATGAAAACTACAGCATAGGGGGGACGCCTCAGCGACTCAGTCGGTTAACCGTCTGCCTTCGGCTCGGGTTATGATCCCAGGGTCCTGGGATTGAGCCTCATGTCTGGCTCCCTTGCTCAGTGGGGAACCTGCTTCTCCCTCTGTCTCTATTAATCTTTTGAGGTTTCACTGAAGTCCCATGAAGTTTTTGCCTAAGTGCTCATTCTATCAACATTTATATAAATACCTCTTGTGCTGTATTTGATTCTTCATTCTCTTTGTTCTCTGACTAGCCATATAGCTTATTGTTTGTCCCTTTCTAGATAGTAAACTTAAGAAAATTATGACCAAATTTTATACTGCTTTTCTGTTTGAATCCTCCCCCCAACCTCTGCCCCCCCCCCAAAAAAAAATAAAAAGAAAGAAAATCACTCCTGGCCCACTGCTGCCCAAATAAATCACCTGGATAAATAAATTATTCACTGGCCCTTAGAAAGGATGTTAGAAGTTTCATTTAACTCTTGTTGCCATTGTTTTCACTGTGCCCTTATGAGGTACCAGGCCTTCCAGGCACTGCAAGACAAAGATGGATACAGTATAGATCCTGGTCTTAAGATGCTTAATAGCCTGGTGGGGATATATTTATAAACAGAACCATGTAACAAGTGGTATACTGGTGTTACAAATGTTTTTCTGAGGTAGTATAAAGAAGGAAACCACAAATAGTTTCTAGAGAGAATCAAGGAAGGGTTTAGAGAGGAGGGGATATTTGAGTGTGGTCTTGAAAGATAAGTAGAATTTGAGGGGCTAGAAGAAAGTATTTTATGCAGATGAAAGACAGATGGACACGTTCATCATGTCCACTTGTTTAAGGAAGTAGGGTTTTTTCCTGATTGGTTTGAAATACAAGATTGTTCATCCCTGAAATTCACTTTTTTTTTTTTTTAAAGATTTTTTTTAAATTTATTTATTTGACAGAGAGAGAGAGAGCGAGAGAGGGAACACAAGCCGGGGGAGTGGGAGAGGGAGAAGCAGGCCTCCCACGGAGCAGGGAGCCCGATGCGGGCCTCTATCCCAGGACCCTGGGATCATGACCTGAGCCGAAGGCAGACGCTTAACGACTGAGCCACCCAGGTGCCCTCACATTGTTTTAATATCAAACTATTTTGTTAAAATCTCTGAGTGATAGTTTTCAGATGATGAAAAAAGAAGAGTAACTTTCAGAATGGAGAGCACTTATTAAAACACAGATGTCTTCTGTAAATAGAGTTGGAAAAATACTGTCAGTGTGTTCTTTGTGTATAAATGTCTCTTTTAACTTATCCATGCAGGATCTGAAAAGGAAAGCCACTTCTCTTTCTTCAATCACGAGGTACATGACAACAGAATCATTGAGGCACTAGGAAGAGAGATGGGTTCCAAATCTCACTAAGTGATCTAGAAGAGAGGAGAGACAGCCAGTGTTCTGCCTGTTTTTCTGACCAGAGTTCCTGTGGCTCTCAGTGTTTTGCTTCCTCCTTTCCCTTCTGTCTGGCCACTCTGAAACATTGTTTCTTTGAATTCTAAGATAAAATGTGATGTTTGTCCTGTATTAAATATGCTAAACTTCTAGGGCTATTGTCATTTGAAGGAATTTCTTGAGATTGAAAAGTTAAGTAGGTTGTCATTTTCTCTTGAAACTTCCACTTGGTAAATTACAACATGCTGAAAGAATACTCACAGTCCATAGGTTGATGAAATTTTTTGCATAGCAAGTCCCTGTTGTGCAAGATCTGATATGATTTTTTTTTTTTTTTAAGAGAGGGAGAGGGTCAGGAGAGGGAGAGAGAATCTGAGAATCCCAAGTGGGCTCGATCTCATGACCCTGAGATCATGACCTGAGCTGAAATCAACAGTTGGACACTTAACCAACTGAGCCACCCAGGCACCCCTGAAATGATTTTTTTTTTTTTAATTTTATTTGGGTGCCTGGGTGGCTCAGTCAGTTAAGCAACTGCCTTCAGCTCAGGTCATGATCCTGGAGTCCCAGAATCGAGTCCCGTTTCGGGCTCCCTGATTGGCGGGAAGTCTGCTTCTCCCTCTGACCCTTCCCCCTCTCATGCTCTCTCTCTCTCAAATACAATATTTTATTTATTTATTTGTCAGAGAGAGAGAGAGAGCATGAGGAGGGGGAGTGGCAGGCAGAGGCAAAGGAGGTGCCTAACTGACTGAGCCACCCAGGCACCCCTGAAATGATTTTTTTTAACCAGAAAGTAATGAGGTCCTTGGTACTTAGTAATTTTTCTACTGCCTTATTCATAATTTCTTGGTAGCAAAACACATTTCAGTAAATAATTGAGCTTCTTTTGGGTAAGACAAAATATTTTCTCTGGTAATCTCATTTTGCTGCTACTGAGGCATTTAGAGGGTGAAAACATAGTTAATTTTCTTGCAAGTAAAGTATTACAGTTTTGAAACCTGTGGAGTATGCATTGAAATTATAAAACAATATATATATATTTTATTTTATTTTTTTTTTTTTTTATTTTTTAAAGATTTTATTTATTTATTTGAGAGAGAGAGAATGAGAGAGAGAGAGCACATGAGAGGGGGGAGGGTCAGAGGGAGGAGCAGACTCCCTGCAGAGCAGGGAGCCCGATGCGGGACTCGATCCCGGGACTCCAGGATCATGACCTGAGCCGAAGGCAGTTGCTTAACCAACTGAGCCACCCAGGCGCCCTATATATATATTTTAAAGATTTTTATTTATTTATTTCAGAGGGAGAGAGAGAGAGAGCACAAGCAGGGGGAGTGGGCGAGGGAGAAGCAGGCTTCCTGCTGAGCAGGGAGCCCGATGTGGGGCTCGAGCCCAGGACCCTGGGATCATGACATGAGTCGAAGGCAGATGCTTAATGGCTGAGCCACCCAGGCGCCCCTAAAACAATATTTTTACATGTAAAATAGACTGACTTCTATAGAGGATGAATGTTCTAAGAGTCGATTTTCCTCTGTGTGTGTGGATAATAGTTTGAATGGTGTGGCCCATGCTTTTGTGTCTGACTTGAGTATGTTTAAATGATTATAAGATAATTTGGCTTGACTTACAATAATATTAGCTCTAAAAGTTTCACTGACTTCTTTCTATATTTAATATGCAGTGCTTTTTTTCATATATATGTATATATATGTGTGTATATGGGGGAGATTTTGAGCATGGTGGCTTTATTATCCTATAAAGATAGTTTTATAATCCCTTAAGTGTTATATAAGGCTTATGCATGTATCTTTTCTGTGCACACTTAAAATTCCACAAAGAGGACTGTTAGTGTCCTAAGACTCGGCAATATTGGCCATAAGGAACCATCCTAATAAATTTCCCCCATTTTTTTCTAAGGTATTAAAAGAAAAGATGTCATTTATTGAGGTGTAATTAACAATGTTTTTCTGGCCGGCTTGATGTGAAACAGTTTTGGTCTTGGATGGAATAAATCCATCTTCATTAATGGAAGTGAGACCCTAATGTGATCAGTTTATAGAAAAACATCCCTAATAATATCTATTTTATCTAAACTGTCACTAAAACATCTTGGCATGTTTACATGTGTGGAGACTTTGACCTCATATTTAACTGCTGCCCTTGAACCTCTTTTCTTGTTCTGTTTTATTTTCTAGGTGCGCCACCGAGCTTCTGGCCAGGTGATGGCTCTTAAGATGAACACATTGAGCAGTAACCGGGCAAACATGCTGAAAGAAGTTCAGCTCATGAATAGACTCTCCCATCCCAACATCCTTAGGTAATGGCTTTTCCTTCCTTCTGGGGATCAGCGAGAAAGCTTAAACATTGTTGGAGTCTTGTTAGAATAGCATTAACAGCTAAAAAGAGGGATTCACAATTTCGTGCTTACTCTATCTTGCTGGGGTTTAGTGTGCTGTAGGTCTTTTTCTACATATCAAGACTTAATTTTCTGGTAATTACCTGCATTTAATAAAGCAACTTCTTTCTGTCTCTCAGATTGCTTTACTCTTAGTAGCAGCTCGTTAGAACAGTTGTTTCTTATTAAATTAGAATTAGTAATTTATCAAAGAGAAAAGATTTTAGTCTTTATGTGGTTATTTAATTTTCTTAATTGCTTTATGAGGAATAGTAATTAAATCAGTGAATGAAAATAAAAGTATGCCCCCAGGCTATCTACCCTTAACTTTTAGCACTTACTTGAGAAGACATAGTTTACCTATTTATTTATTCTTTAAGATTTTATTCATTTATCTGAGAGAAAGCACGCGTGTATGCGTGTGCGCGCGCGAGAGCGTGCGTGTGCGTGCGCTGCATGAAACAGGGGAGGGGCAGAGGGAAAGGGACAAGCAAATTCCATGCTGAGCAGGGAGCCAGACATGGGGCTTGATCCCACGACCCTGAGGTCATGACCTGAGCCGAAATCAGACACTTAACCTACTGAGCCACCCAGGTGTCCCTAGTTTACCTTTTTAGAGTAGAATTAGTTTTATATATAATATGGTTATATAATCATCACTTTCTAGTAATCAGAATCTGAACTTTTCTCACTTGAATTATCTTGTTTTTTTTTAGTGAGGTGACTGTATTTCCAAATGAAACCAATTAAGACTATTTGAGTCAATACATATTTAAGTAGGGTTTATGTGTAAGACACTTTAAAAAGTTAAAAGTGCTATTTACTTAGGGTCATTTATTGTTAATATTTATATTGGACTAGAGAGAAACCATACAGCTTAACTAAGACTTACATGTTTGGTCAGTGATAGTAAATTATGGAATTAGATTATACTGCTTACTTGAAACTTTCTACCTTTATACAAAATTGTTGCCTTCGTAGTCTACTACAAAAATGTTCAGCCAGTATTTTTATTATGATGACTTTCTTCCCAATGCATAAATCAGATTAGCACATTTTTTTGAGCATTTAATATAAGCCTGGTGATTTGTCAGATACCAGAAAGGTATAAAGACATATATAAAATGGAATGTCTGCTAGTAGGAAGGAGTTTGCACTCTTAACTGGGGATCTGGGACTTACATACATGAAAAGAGAACTGATAAAATCAGCTAGGACCCCACCACTAGGGGAGAATAAACTCTATGAGCTATAAAATTTCAAAGGAGTAAGAGATTACATTAGCTTGGCAGAGTCAGGGAAGCTTTTTTGGAGGAGGTTGACTTGAACTAGAACTTGAATTTTATTTTATTTTTTAAAGATTTTATGTATTTATTTGAGAGAGAGAGTGAGAGAAAGAGCAGGAGCAGGGGGAGGGGCAGAGGAAGAGGGAGAAGCAGACTCCCCATTGAGCAGGGAGTCCCATGCGGGGCTTGATCCCAGGACCCTGAGATCATGACCTGAGCTGAAGGCAGCACTTAACCAACTGAGCCACTCAGGTGCCCCATAACTTGAATTTTAATAGGATTTTAGAAGAGAGGGAAGGAAGTCTGAAAAAAAAGAAGCAAAACAGTAATAAAGCACAGAGGTAAAAGTGCAAAGCTTTTTGAGGAATCAGTGAATAAAAACCCATTTGGCTAATAATAACAATAATGAGAAAACCACATTTATTGAAGGCTTGTATGCTGGATCTTTACCTATTTAAAGATTTAATCTTGGGGCGCCTGTGTGGCTCAGTTTGTTAAGCATCTGCCTTCGGCTCAGGTCATGATACCAGGGTCCTGGGATCAAGCCCCACATGGAGCTCCCTGCTCAATGGGGAGTCTACTTCTCCCTCTTCCTCTGCCCCTCCTCCTGCTCCTGCTCTTTCTCTCTCTCAAATGAATAAATAAAATCTTAAAAAGATTTTAAAAAAGATTTTAATCTTCATAACTAATCACCATTGAAGGAACTGAGGCTAAGACATTATGTGTTGGTCAAGATATGTGACTCTGAGGTCTGGGCTCTTTCTACCATGCTTCTCCTAGAAGAACTGAGGATTTGATAGCATAGTATTGGTAGATAAAGGTGGAAACGTAATGCAGTTATGCAGGAATGGCTTTCATAAAGCCAAAAAGAGTATATTTTATGCTCTGTGTATTGGATTCTGAGCAGGGACTAGCATGATAGTGGGTAACGGATGGAAAATGCAGGTTTAATGTTGGGAGGTTCATGGCTAAGAGATCAGTTAGGGGGCCTCTATAATGTTTGAGAATGAGATGGATGAGTCTTGATTTGATATTCTGCTTAAGAATTTTTAAGCTGATTGTATTTTCATCTTGCTTAAAAATAATATTTTTATTATTTTTGATATTTTTATAAAAGTGATACATATTCATTGTGGAACATTTAGAAAACAGAGTTAACAAAATAAGAGACTAAATAAGAAAACTAAAATTGCCCTTTATTTCAGTGCGGAGGGATCAAACTATCAGTAACATTGGATATATTTCTTGACAGTCTTTTTTATTTCACTATTTTTCTTACTCTCTTTACCATGAACTTGACTGGTGAATACATGAGAAGAATGACTTTAAATAAAATTTTATTCTATCACGGCAAAAATTCTAAATACAGTTTTTATGTAATGGAAGTGGAATAGTATAGTATAATGGTTAAAAATGAAGGCTCTAGGGGCACCTGGGTGGCTCAGTTGGTTAAGTGTCTGACTTCAGCTCAGGTCATGATTTCAGGGTCCTGGGATTGAGCCCTGGAGTCCAGGATTCCAGCTCTGCAGTTCTGCACTCAGTGGGGAGTCTGCTTCTCCTGCTCCCTCTGCCCCGCCTCATGCACACGCATTCTCTCTCTCAAATGAATGAATAAATAAATAAATAAATAAATAAATAAATAAATAAATAAAATCTTAAAAAAAAAAATGAAGGCTCTAGATTCTAGATCAAGCTGCCTATATTCAGATCCTGGGTCTTAGGCAAGTTACTTAACCTGTCTGAGTCTTAGTTTTCCCATCTATAAAATGAGAGTAATGATAGTAAATACATCATAGAGTCGTTATTGAGGGTTAATTAAATTAGTACCTATAAAACACCTAGTATAGTATCTGGCTTATGTGAAGTGCCCAGTAAATGTTAGCTACTATTATTAGTTTCTTTTTCTCTGGCTAGGTTTTTTTTTTTTTTTATGGCCCATGGAAACCTGTCTTTTGTCACCAACCATTTGTCGAGTGCTGCTGTTTTTAATACATTCAAAGGTTTTCTGCTTGAGTGATTTGTTGAATAGAACTTTCTGCAGTGATGGGAATGTTCTTTATCTGTGCTGTCCAATAGCCACACGTGGCTAATGAGCATTGAAATGTGGCTAGTTGGAACAAGGAACTGAAGTTTTTTATTTGATTAAACTGCCACATGAAGCTACTGGCTACTATACTGGAAAATACTGGGCTAGAGTCCCTCTAGGTCTTTGCTCTTGTTTTGCTTAATATATATGTCCAGCCTAGGAACATGGTGTGATGAGACCAGTGTTACCATTCCTATTCTGATGTCCCTTTGATCTATTAACTTAGCCTATCTCTTTTTGGTTTCACTACTCAGGAATGACATACCCCTCCCTTTTAACTTTCAACAAGTATTTTTCTTTGCTTTCAGCTAAGTTTTCTGATATATAAAAGTGTTAACTCTGTCTTCATCTTGGCAGTAAGCCAGCAAATGAGATACTGCATAAAAGCCTATGGATCTGTTATAATCCATAGAAAGTACATAGTACATGAAAAATATTATAATTATTGTTAATAATTGGTTGGTTTGCACTGTGATGATGACTCTTTGTTCTGCATAAACCGTCTGTCTCAAATATACTGTGGTTAAAAGCCTGGAGATGGGGTGCCTGGGTGGCTCAGTTGGTTAAGCGACTGCCTTCGGCTCAGGTCATGATCCTGGAGTCCTGGGATCGAGTCCCGCATCGGGCTCCCTGCTCTGCAGGGAGTCTGCTCCTCCCTCTGACCCTCCCCCCTCTCATGTGCTCTCTCTCTCATCCTCTCTCTCTCTCAAATAAATAAATAAATAAAATCTTTAAAAAAAAAAAAAAAGCCTGGAGATGACTTTTTAAAAAGAAGCTTCTAAATTCTACCTCTGAAACTAATAATATGGTATATGTTAATTAAATTGAATTTAAATAAAAAATTAATTTAAAAAAGCTTCTAATTGTTCATATCTTTCATGTCTTTGTGTCTTCAGTTTTATTGTATGTGTTGAACACAACAAAAGGAAATTATCCTACCAGTGGCCTAGAGGAAGCAGTCTTCTTGGCTTTCATTATTCAGAGGAGTACTAACTATAGCAGTAAAAACATTTATTATACTTCCTTAGGGGACCTTAAATATGAAACTAAGCATAACTGTGTTCCAGTCTCAAAATACTTAGAATTTTTATTTCATATATGCTTTCTGGTCTTAGAAATTTACTATTAATACTTTATGTTTCTGTAATTAAAATTTTTTTGTTACTACAAAAAAGGCTAGTCTGCTTTCAAGCTGTGACACAGGCTCTCTTTTATAGGTACAGAAGCTGGGGCAGAAATATGAACTAAGATTTTCCCTCAAATTGAGATTATTAGATTTAAATTGGGAAAAATCCTTCTCTCAGAACCCTAGGTTTTTCATAGACATGCCTCCTTAGAGGCTGACCCCTGGGGGGCAGGGGTATTGCTGAGCGGAGGAGGCTTTTGGTTCCCCACTCTGCTTCAGCCAGCCAGAGCAGCTCTACTTTTTATCTGTTTTATGTTAAACTTCTGTGTAAGAATTTTGAAGAAAGGGTCTCCTGCTTGAAAACGAAGACTGGGTGGAAAATCACTGCATTGGTGATTTGGAAAGTCTACTTGGGAAAGACGGCTATCTGCATGACCTGCCAGATGGTAGGCATCTAATCCTCTGGGCATGCTTTGGTCCTCTCCTGGCACAGCTGTTTTGTGCCCAGCAGGAGTTAGTGAGCTGAACTTTTGCAGTTTTATTTCTCTTTTCTTGACCCCAACCTCCCTACTTCCTCTTTTTCCTTTTATCTTTCTCCCTCCTAAGATTTCTAGTTGGAAGGAAAAGAATGGGCCTGGTAAGTCATAGAGGCAGTAGGTGTGTATATGTTTTTTTTTTTTTTTTAATACATGGATACGGTTAAGATTGGTTCTGTTATCATCAGTTGCTCTAAGTTATCAGTTAAAACAAGGAACAATAAAGTACTTTGTTGACTGCATGGACTGATCGTTTGGGCCTCTTGTGAATAAGGTTGTTTATGCCAGGAAGTCTTATGCTCAAGATTTGTAATCCAATTCCATGCCCTGCTCACTTCCACTCCCCAATGGTCTTTCTGAGGGACCTGCACCAAGATTCATTCTCATACCTCTTTGTTATTCTTCATGCCATGAGAAATTTAATATTTCTTTTAGATTCCTTGTTCATATTCTCATGCTTCTTTTTTTTTAGGCTACATTCTGAATTTATTTTCCTGTCTACTAACTTTTGTTCAGAATTGTTTTAGCTCCCGTTTAAAAGCCATTTGTAACAATGTGGTTGCCATTTTGTTAAAATGGAGAATATGCTTTCAATTCACCAAATATTTACTTGGAACTACTCAGTCCAGGCCTGTGCTGCAATGTCATGGTGAATAAAAGGGAAGTAGAACACTGTTGTCTCCCAGTCTCCTTGGGAAATAAACTGTACATCTAGGAAACAGACTAGTATCAGCTAATACTATGAGGGGCACCTGGATGGCTCAGTCGTTAGGCGTCTGCCTTTGGCTCGGGTCATGATCCCAGGGTCCTGGGATCAAGCCCCGCATCGGGCTCCCTGCTCATCGGGAAGCATGCTGCTTCTTCTCCCACTCCCCCTGCTTGTGTTCCCTCTCTCGCTGTCTCTCTCTGTCAAATAAATAAATAAAATCTTTAAAAAATATAATACTATGAGGATATGGCAGGATGTTTTCCCAGTCTCAGCTGTTAAGATAGCTATCTTTCCTGTGGTATATATATACAATGGAATATTATGCAGCCATCAAAAGGAATGAGATCTTGCCATTTGCAACGACGTGGATGGAACTGGAGGGTATTATGCTGAGCGAAATAAGTCAAACAGAGAAAGACATGTATCATATGACCTCACTGATATGAGGAATTCTTAATCTCAGATCTGTACCTCTGAAACAAATAATGCAATATATGTTAAGAAAGAAAAAAAGAAGAAGAAGAATGTAGCAGGAGGGGAAGAACAAAGGGGGGGAAATTGGAGGGGGAGAAGAACCATGAGAGACGATGGACTCTGAAAAACAAACTGAGGGTTCTAGAGGGGAGGGGGGTGGGAGGATGGGTTCGCCTGGTGATGGGTATTGAGGAGGGCACGTTCTGCATGGAGCACTGGGTGTTATGCACAAACAATGAATCATGGAACACTATATCTAAAACTAATGATGTAATGTATGGGGATTAACATAACAATAAAAAAATTTAAAAAAAAAAGAAGATAGAAAAAAAAGAGAGAGGCAAACCATAAAAAAAAAAAAAAAAAGATAGCTATCTTTCCAATTACCATTCTGAAAATCCTGAAGCCATCTTTAGTTATTCCTATTCCTTTCTTTTAAAGATTTTATTTATTTATTTGAGACAGAGAGAGAGAGAAAGAGAGGGGCAGAAGCAGGCTCCCCGCTGAGCAGGGAACCCAATGCAGGGCTCGATGCAGGGCTTGATCCCAGGCCCTGGGATCATAACCTGAGCCAAAGGCAGCAGTTTAACTGACTGAGCCATCCAGGCACCCCTACTTATTCCTTTTATTCCTTGCTTCTAATCAGAAGATAAGCGCTTGATTCTAAATCTTCAAAGACTTTTGCATCTGTTCTTTCCTTTATACATTTGTTGGTTCAGCCCTCTTGAATTTTGCCTGGAGTGAATTATTTTCCCTATCTTTTTGCCCCCCTTGTCTCTCTTCCTGATACACAACTCTAATTGTGTAGTTTATTTCTTGTAAACCTTTTATTTCAGAATTGAGTTGAAAATCCTTTAGACTGACAGTTAAGGTCTGATCTGTTTTTCTAGCTCTATCTTCCACTATTCCTTATATGCACTTAACACAACTCCATGATTTCCTAATTCTGTTCTCTTGGACAAGTTATTTGACCTCTGGGCTTTGTTTTTTTTCCTTCGTTAAACTAGGGGAATGGACCAGATCAGTGGTTAGAAATCCACGGTGAATTAATGTTGAATAATTTGTAAAAGATCAGGTTTAAAAAATATATTATCTCAGGTGTGTGTATATTTTCTCAGGTGGCCATGCACACACACACACACACGTGGTCTAGAATAAATGGGACGCATTTAAAAATGCTGGATTAAAATGGATCTTTCTGATTTTATCATTGCAATTCTAGTGAGTAACTAGGTGGAAGAGTCTCGCTATAGCCCTCAAAGCAAATTATATAACACTAGCATGTTGGTAAAGAGGTCTTAACATTTTTTTCTCTTCTCTTTGCCAAGGTAGAAGGTCTAATGACTTAGGACTGTGTTTAAGTTCTAATTTCATATAACTAGAAAAATTTTGTAAAATAAAATATGGAAAAAGCTTCAGTAATATTTATGTCATTGTCTGTGGGTAGTAAAGTAGTACAACCCCAGAAAGGTGATTTTTTTAAAAATTTATTTTTATTGAGATAAAACTGAGATATAAGAGAAGATGATTTTTAATGTAAACAATGGCTACCATTTATTGAGCACCTATTATGGACCGCTATTGATTATTTTTCCACCCCACCCCCATTTTTTCCTCTCTAGACTTCTCCCATCTCAGCAAATGGAATTGCCATTACTACTATTATTACTTAGGTTACAAACCTAGAAATCATCCTTAATATCTTTCCCTTATACCTTCTGTCAAACCATCAAGTGGTTGTACACCTGAAACTAATGTAACACTGTATGTTAACTATACCAGAATTAAAATGAAAAACTTAGAGAATCTTAGGTAAAATTAATATTCAGGAGAAACAAATCAAGTCTTGGCATTTATATTATTATGACTGATTATAATCACCACTAGGCCAAAAAATGTATTATAATTACATTTTATTTCTTGCATAATTTTTTGTGTTTGGCCTAATTTTTCATTTGCTTAGTTATTATATGCCCACCACTAATTCTTCCCAAAGCTTCAGACAGAACTGTAAAATTCTTCTGAATATGCATTTCCACTCTGCCAGACACATCTGGAAATCTAAAAATTCTTTCCTCAAACATCCTTCCCTCAACATCTCTCCTGGAGCTCTTGATCCTTCTGTTCTAGTTTGGACTGCTTATTCTCTAGACTGTTGCCCAGGAGTCACCCTGGGACTTGCTATCATCTTTTTTTAAAGATTTTTTAGATCTATTAGAGAGAGAGAGCTCACACATGTGTGGGGAGGGGCAGAGGGAGGGAGGTAGAGGGGGAGGAGCACAGGGAGCGAGAGGGACAAGCAGACCCCCCACCCCCCCAGGTGAACCTGGAGCCCAGCTCTGGGCTCCTTCTCATGACCCTGAGATCACGACTTGAACTGAATTGCACTCAACCAAATAAGCCACCCAGGCACCCCGCTATCATCTTTCTACCTATTGCTTTCTAGATCCTTCCTTTTTCTTTTTTCTCTTTTTAAAAATTGTCATAAATATTTATTTTTATTTTATTTTATTTTTTTTAAAGATTTTATTTATTTATTTGACACAGAGAGAGAGTTAGCGAGAGCAGGAACACAAGCGGGGGAGTGGGAGAGGGAGAAGTAGGCTTCCCACGGAGCAGGGAGCCCGATGCGGGGCTCTATCCCAGGACCCTGGGATCATGACTTGAGCCGAAGCCAGATGCTCAATGACTGAGCCACCCAGGCGCCCTGTCATAAATGTTTATTATAATATCTTTTTAAATCTTTTTTAACTGAACTGTCTGTGGTAGTCATATTTTCTTTTCTTTTTTTTAAATTTCAGTATAATTAATGTACAGTGTTACATTAGTTACAGGTGTACAATACAGTGATTCAGCAATTTTTTTTTTTTTCTAAATTTTATCTAGTTATTTGACAGAGAGATAGAGAGAGAGCACAAGTAGGCAGAGAGGCAGGCAGAGGGAGAGGGAGAAGCAGACTCTCCACCGAGCAGGGAGCCCGACGTGGGGCTCGATCCCAGGACCCTGGGATCATGACCTGAGCCGAAGGCAGACGCTTAACCGACTGAGCCACCCAGGTGCCCCGTGATTCAGCAATTTTATACATTACTCAGTGCTCATCATAATAAGTGTACTCTTTAATCCCCATCACCTATTTCACCCATCCGCCCACCCTTCTCCACTCTGGAAACCATCAGTTTGTTCTCTATAGTTAAGAATCTGTTTTTTGGTTTGTCCCTTTTTTCTTTGTTCATTTGTTTTGTTTCTTAAACTCCACATATGAGTGAAATCATATGGCATTTATCTTTCTCTGACTTATTTTACTTAGCATTATACCTTCTAAAGGAGATGTGGTATATAGATATAATATCATTCAGCCATTAAAAAGAATGAAATCTTGCCATTTGCAATGACATGGATGGAGTTGAGAGTATTATGCCAAGTGAATTAAGTCAGTCAGAGAAAGACAAATACCATATAATTTCACACATTTGTGCAATTTAAGAAACAAAACAGGGCCCCCTGGGTGGCTCAGTGGGTTAAGTGTCTGCCTTGGGCTCGGGTCATGGTCCCAGGGTCCAAGGATCGAGTCCCGCATCGGGCTCCTTGCTTAGCAGGGAGCCTGCTTCTCTCTGGGCGCCTGGCTGGCTCAGCTGTTAAGCGTCTGCCTTCGGCTCAGGTCATGGTCCCAGGGTCCTGGGATCGAGCCCCACATCGGGCTCCCTGCTCGGTGGGAAGCCTGCTTCTCCCTCTCCCACTCCCCCTGCTTGTGTTCCTGCTCTCGCTGTGTCTCTCTCTGTCAAATAAATAAATAAAATCTTTAAAAAAAAAAAAAAAAGAAACAGAACAAATGAGCAGAGGGGAGAAAAAAGAGAGAGGGGCAATCCAAGAAACAGACTCTTAACTATAGAGAACAAACTGATGGTTACCAAAAGGGAGGTGGGTGGGAGGATGGGGATTAAGGAGTGCACTTGTTGTGATGAGCACTGGGTATTGTGTGGAAGTGTTGAATCACTATATTGTACACCTGAAATTAATATTATATTACACTGTATGTTAACTAACTGGAATTTAAATTAAAAAAAAAAAAAGGAAAAATGTTGCTACAGCCAATGTCAGAGAAATTATTGCCTGTGCTCTCTTCTTGATTTTACGGCTTCAGGCCTCACTTGTAGGTCTTAATCCATTTTGAGTTTATTTTTGCGTATTGTATAAGAAAGTATCCTGATTTCATTCTTCTGTATGTAGCTATCCAGTTTTTCCCAACACTACTTGTTGAAGAGACTGTCTTTTTCCTATTGCATATTTTTGGCTCCTTTGTCAAAGATTAATTGACCGTGTAATTGTAGATTTATTTCTGGGCTTTCTATTGTGTTCCATTGATCTATGTGTCTATTTCCGTATGTGCCGGTACCATACTGTTTTTATTACTACAGCTTTGTAGCATAACTTGAAATCAGGAATTGTGATACCTCCAAGCTTCTTTTTTCTTTTTCAAGATTGTTTTGGCTATTTGGGGTCTTTTGTGGTTCCATACAAATTTAGGATTATTTGTTCTTGTTCTGTGAAAAACGCTATGAGTATTTTGATAGGAATTGCATTAAATCTGTAGATTGCTTTGGAGACCCAAGATTGTCTTATACAAATATTGGAAGGGAAATAATTTAAGAGGGCTGAATCCTCAGCCTCCACATGGGAAAGTCAGTAGGAGGTGAGAAATAGCAGTATAATCAGTAGATAGCTAGAGCTATGATGGTAAATAGAAGAAACAACTAAAAGAGTTGAGAGTGGTTCCCTCTGGGGAACAGGATTCAGTGGTGGTATGGGCAGGCCAGGGGACTGTTATTTTTCATTATATACTTATTTGAAGCTATGAATGTTTAACTGATGAAAATTAACTTAGGACACTATTGCAGTAATCTAGAGGGAGCTGATGATGGCTTGGATGGTGTGGTAGCAATGAAGATAGAGAGAAACAGTTGGATTCTGGGTATTTTTTTAGTAGAGACAGTGGGATTTCCTAATGGATTGGGTGTGGGATATTAGCACAAGGGAAGGAGTCAAGGATAACTCTTACTTAGACTTTGACTTGAACAACTGGGAAAATTGAATTGCCAGTAACTACATTGGAGAAGACTGCATGGGGAGCAGGTTTTGGGGATGAGACATCAGGAGTTATCAAGTTGGGAGTTGGATAAACAGGTCTGGAATTCAGAGGAGAGGTTCTGGATAGTTGTGTCTCTCAGTAGTTAGGAGACCTTTGGCAAATTATGTCACTTCTATAACTTCAGTTTTCTCATCTATGAAGTAAAGAGTAATAATAGTACTACTGTACCAGATTGATGGGAGAATTAAACGAGATAAAGAACTTATCACAGTACAAGGCACTAAACATTAACTATTAATATATTACTGTTATTACTGTAGTCATAATCATCTGAAGCATCATGTATTGCGGCTATAGAGCATAAAGCTTAAGAGTTAAGAATCCAGTCCTGACTCTGCCATTTGCAAGTTGTGTGACATTGGGCAAGCAACTTAATCTCTCCTCAGTTTTCTTATCTGTGAAATGGAGGTAATAATAGTACCTATAACATAATGTTTTCATAAGAATTAAATGAGGTAATACCTGTAAAGTACTTAGAATAGTATCAGATACATTGTAAGTGCTTAATAAATGTAATCCATCATTATCATTATTTGTCTGTGAACTCCTTGAAGAAGGGACGATCATGTTTATTTCTCTAGCACCCACTGAGTCTTCTTTGCCTATCACTGTGCTTAGTTTATATGTGACAGGTAGTAAAAAAATTTTTTTTAAGTGTTCTGTTTATCTATAGAGAGGACAAACCTGGAACATATTCATTTTCTTGACGCATGCTTCTTAGATTGAATTGTTCTCTTTCCTCTATACGTTTCTTCTACTTTGGGAGAAGAGGAAGAAGTAAATCATGTGAGTGTTGTTTCAGAAGTATGCTCATATAAAATTGAAGTTTGTGTTTATACTTCGCTATTTGGGTGTGAGTTTATGAGTCATCTTAGAATAAAAGATAAATTTGGGAAGGAGGAAGAAGCATTTTCAGTGCTTGGGGAGATAATCTAGATACTTGGATTTGTGGATATTAGTTCTCTTCTGAACTTCCTGGATTAAAAAAAAATTGGGGGAACATTTAAAGTCATATTTATGTATTAATAGTTCTGCCTTTGCCAGGGGATTTAGTATTTTGTTGCTTCCATGGCAATTTTGAGCAATGTGGTTTAAAATTTTCTGTGAAATAAAATACTTACAGAATGAGTTTAACTCTCAGTCTCAGTTTACTTTCTTTTTTTTTTTTTTTAAAGGTTTTATTTATTTGACAGAGAGAAAGACAGCCAGAGAGGGAACACAAGCAGGGGGAGTGGGAGAGGGAGAAGCAGGCTTCCCGCGGAGCAGGAAGCCTGATGCGGGGCTCGATCCCAGGACCTTGGGATCATGACCTGAGCCGAAGGCAGACGCTTAACGACGGAGCCACCCAGGCACCCCTCAGTTTACTTTCAAGTTGTTATTCAAAATAGAGAATATTTGTTTTTCTCTCAGAAATCTAGGATGTTTTTTTATTTATTAAACTGGTTTAATATTTATAAGCAAACAGATCTTTTTTTAACTTTTTAAATTTTTGTATTGTTTTACTAGAAGAAAGCAAAATTAGACCATAAACTTCATTGGTCCTCTTGTTATTATATGTAGTGCTAATCTACATGATCTAGTGATTGTGAGCAATGCTTACTTGCCTTTAGCTATCTTAAAATCGGACTATAAAAACTGTGGACAGAAAAGAGAAAGCCAGACTGAACCAGCTCTGTTTGGTGTCACCTGATGTGAGGCTTTGGTGGTTAATGTCTGTTCAGCTGAGTTTTCTTTGAGTTCTCATAGCTAGGACCTAGCACAACCAGTTTTCCATGATGTAATACCTCTAAAACACGTTTGAACTGCCGCAAGCTTTACCAAAAGATATTACTGCTTTTTTTTATGGGTCTAGATTCATAGCTCTTTTGGGACTTGAGATCTGAGGCATTGCCCTTTCTTCTCCTTTTTGGTTATTGGTAATTTTTTCTGGTCCAAGAGAGTGATGGTAACTTTGCTTTATTTGGGAGTAGAATGCAAAGCAGTTCATTTTAGTGCCACATATTAAAGCTTAGTGGAATCTGGTTGAGTATGTTGCAGGGCCTTTCCTTCAATTATGGGAGGAAATCAGATAAAAATATATCAAAACTTCTGGAGAAACTTTTTTAAAGAAAAGTAAACCAGTATAAGTAGACTTCAGGTGTAGGGCTTTTAGAAAGTATATTAATATAAAAATCCTGCTCACATTTTAATATTCTATTACAGGTTTATTTCAGGCCTCTTAATTGTTTTTGCCATAACTTTGGAGCCAGACATTTTTCTGGAAAGGCCAGTACAGGTCAGAAGAAGTCCTATAACATGGATGCTGCTTATTGCTCAAAGTTGGCAGTAGAAAGGCTTATAAAGCAAACCAGTTAGATTTTCATTGATTTACAGATAGGCTGTTGTTTTTTTATGAATAAAAAATGAATTTATTATTTTTAAATATTTATTTATTTATTTTGGAGTAGTGCGCAGGGAGGAGGGGCAGAGGGAAAAAGCGTCTCAAGCAGACTCCATGACGAGTGTGGAGCCCCACACAGGGCTCAACCCCATGACCCTGAGATGAACTGAGCCAAAACCAAGAGTTGGTCACTCAACCGCCTGCGCCACCCACGCACCCCAAAAATGAAGTTATTGAACCATTGGCCTTTCTTCTTTCATACCCATTGTTACAGAGCAAAACATAGATTTTTGAGCCAAACAGATCCAGATCCCCGTACATCTCCAACCTTTGTCAAGTCATTTAAATGCTCTGAACGTCATTTTCCTAGATGATAAAATGAGGGTAATTAAACTCAGGTCATACATATAAAACACTTAGCACAGTTTCTAGGTATATTGTAGGTTAGCAACAAGTAGTAATTTTCTGGACAGCTTTGACATAATGACCACAGAACTCTTACTAGGTCCTGTTATATAGTATTGAGCAGGTCCAAAACTAATAGTAGTGTTAGTGTTTTGTGTTTTTTTTTTTTTCCCAGAGTGAGAACAGCTAGATGTGTTTTAGACTGCTGTCACACCTCTCCCTCTTCTGTTTAGGTAATAAACTTTTGAGGAGGGACAGTATTTAAACCTTAATGTTTAACCCTGAGAGCAGAATTGTGAGCTCAATAAATATTTGAGAGGAGGTAAATGCTACCAAGGAACATAATAATGTTATTTTCCTTGTGCTTGTTTTTTATTTTTTTTTTAAAGATTTTTCTTTATTTATTTGAGAGAGAGCGAGAGAGTGGAGGGAGGGGCAAAGGGAGAGGGAGAGAGAGAATCCCAAGTAGACTCTGCTAAGCACAGAGCCTGACATGCGGCTTGATCTCATGACCCTGAGACCGTGACTTAAGCTGAAATCAAGAGTCAGGCGCTCAACCAACTGAGCCACCCAGGCACTCCTCCTTGTGCTTGTTTAGAAGGAGTCAAAGCCCAAAGTCTATCCTACATCTGTAAACATAGCATAAGATAGTAACCCATAATTTCTTTTTATTATGTATCATTAGTTTTCTATGGCTGCCATAACAAACTGCCTAGCGGCTTAAGACAACACAAATTTATTATCTTACAGTTCTATAGGTCAGAAGTCTGATGTGGGTCTTACTGGGCTAAAATCAAGGTATTGAGAGGGCTGTGTTTCTTTCTGGGGTCTCTAGGGGAGAATCTGTTTCCTTACTTTTTTCAGTTTCTAGTGGCTTGCATTCCTTGGCTTGTAGCTCCTTCCATCTTCAAAGCCAACAGTGACCGGCTGATTCTTTTTCATATTGTATCCCTCTAATACTAACTTTTTGGCTTCCCTCTTCTACTTTTGGGGACCACTGTGGTAACACCGCGAGTGTGGGGTAACACTTCATAATCCAGGATAATCTCCCTATTTTAAAGTCAGCTGATTAGAGGGACGCCTGGGTGGTGCAGTCAGTTAAGCGTCTGCCTTGGGCTCAGGTCATGATCTCAGGGTCCTGGGATCGAGTTCTGAATCGGGCTCCCTGCTCAGTGAGGAGCCTGCTTCTCCCTCTGCCTCTGCTGCTCCCCCTGCTTGTGCTCTCTCTCTCTCTGACAAATAAATAAATAAAAATCTTTTAAAGTCAGCTGATTAGCAGCCTTAATTCTATCTGCAACTTTAATCAATTCCCTTCCGTATAACATAACATATTCACAGGTTTTGGGGGTTAGAGCATGGATATCTTTGGACGTCTTCTGCCTATCACAGTATTCCATTAGGAAAACATTTTGAACACATCTCTAATTGCTACTATTAACCTATATTAAATATTACTAAAACTCATTTTCTCCTTTTTATATAAAAATAATATAGGTAAAAATTCTAATTTTCTTCCCATACTTCAGTGGATAATCATGCTCATTCCCCATTTTGGAGACTGCTGGATAATAGTAGAACTTAGGAAAGATCCCTCTTTGGAATTAAGAAATGTAACTTTTAATTGAATTCAGTAAATAGATTTACTAAGTGCTAACTATGAACAAGGCAGTGTTTTAGGTATATACAGAGACACAAAACTACATGGTATATTTATTCCGGGAGGGTTAACAACTGTAGTAAACAACATAAAATCTTACTGATTTAAAGGCTTGGTTTCCTTTTTTTTTCTTTTTTTTTTTAAGTTTTTAAGTAATCTCTCTACACCTAATATGGGCCTTGAACGCATAACCCCGAGATCAAGAGTAGCATGCTCCACCAACCGATCCAGGCAGGTGCCCCGTAAAGGCTTGTTTCTTATTTATGTCCTAGTTCAATGCATGTTAGGTAGAGGTAGAAGGGGAGCTTTTTTTCTTTTTTTTTTTTTTTGCCTAGGATTGGGCCTCAGATTCCTTCGCTGGATCTTCTGCATCTGCTGACAGATGAAGGAGGAAAGTATAGAGGATAGGGTTGAGGTTTTTATGGGACAGGCCTAGAAATGACATAATCATTTCTGCCCCTATACCACTGTCCAGAGCTCAGTATTATGGTGTTAACCAACTGTTATAGACACTGGGAAATGTCGTTTACTTAAGGAGGAAAAGGGAAGCAATTTAGTGAATAAATAGTCATTCTCTTCCACATATAAGATCCCTGCCCTCAAGAACCTAGTAATTTAGTGGAAGAAGCTGACGTAGATAAAACTTGATGTAGAAGGCAGGCCTGATAAGTGTTATAATAGAGTTTTTTTTTAAGATTTTATTTATTTTTTGACAGAGAGACAGCAAGAGAGGGAACACAAGCAGGGGGAGTGGGAGAGGGAGAAGCGGGCTTCCCGCTGAGCAGGGAGCCTGATGCGGGGCTCGATCCCAGGACACTGGGATCATGACCTGAGCCGAAGGCAGACGCTTAACGACTGAGCCGCACAGGCGCCCCAAGTGTTATAATAGAGTTTTAAATAGAGTGATATAAATGTATAGGGAAGAGAAAGATTACTTTGGATTAGAAAGATTAGGGAAACATTTGAAATTATATCTCTGTGATAGGAATTATTATAAACATTCTCAAAGGGCGGTTTTAACAATCAAATGACTTGATACATGGCAGTGCCTGGCACACTAAATGGTATATAAATGTTGGGTGGTGGTGTTGTTATTGTCATTCTTTAGAGATGTTCTTGCACTGAGTTTTTTTTTTTTTAAGATTTTATTTATTTATTTGGCAGAGAGAGACACAGCGAGAGAAGGAACACAAGCAGGGGGAGTGGGAGAGGGAGAAGCAGGCTTCCCGGTGAGCAGGGAGCCTGATGTGGGGCTTGATCCCAGGACCCCTGGGATCATGACCTGAGCCAAACGGAGATGCTTAATGACTGAGCCACCCAGGTGCCCCTGCACTGAGTTTTTAAGGATTGGTAGAGCTTTGAAAAGTGGATTCATAGATGGACTCATTCTAGCAACAGTATGGAAGTGGGAGAATTTAGGACATTTTTAGGAGTAGCAGCTTATATACTAAAACATAGAGAATGTAGGTGGATGTAATAGGAGATAAGGGAAGAGATGTGGGTCAGATCATTCACACTCTTGAATAACATGCTAAGGAATTTGGGCTTTGATCAGGAGCTGCGAGCTACCACAGAAACTTTTTGAGTAGCCAATAGCTTCTTAACGAAAGGAATTGTCTTGTTCATTTTTTTTTTACCCTTTTTATAACTATATGGAGAGGTAATATAACATTGTGATTAAGAACACAGAACCCACTGTTTAGGTTGGATTCCTGGCTCTGCCACATATTATCTGTATAACATTGGGCAGGTTACTTTATTTCTCAGAGCCTAAGTTTCTTTATCAATATGATTGGGATGAAGAAAGTATTACTTCATTGGATTATTATGAGGATTAAATGAATATAATATAAAAATAATGCCTGCATAGTATGTGCTCTTTACGAATCAGTTGCTATCATAATTATATAATCATTACCAGTGCCTGCCACATAGTAGGCATTCAATAATTTTTGAGTGGTCAGAGTCATGTTTTAAATTTACCCAGTGGGCGCCTGGGTGCCTCAGTCGTTAGGTGTCTGCCTTCAGCTCAGGTCATGATGCCAGGGTCTTGGGATCGAGTCCCACATTGGGCTCCCTGCTCGGCGGGAAGCCTGCTTCTCCCTCTCCCACTCCCCCTGCTTGTGTTCCCTCTCTCTCTGTTGAAAAATAAATAAAATCTTTTAAAAAAAAATAAATTTACCCAGCAAGTATTTATATACTGTCATATGACAGGCAAGAGAATTCATTTCATTTTATAAAACATAGTTAAAGGTAGGAAATGATGATACCATAGGATAGTGGTGTAGATGGAGTGTCTTGGTAGTTCAGAAGCATGCTAGTTCAGAAGTACTTCTACTTAGAGGGAGCCAGATTTGTTTTGTGGGAAAGGAAGTATTTTTTTTTTTTTTTAAAGATTTTATTTATTTATTTGACAGAGAGAGAGGTAGCGAGAGCAGGAACACAAGCAGGGGGAGTGGGAGAGGGAGAAGCAGGCCTCCCGCCGAGCAGGGAGCCCGATGTGGGACTCGATCCCAGGACCCTGGGATCATGACCTGAGCTGAAGGCAGACGCTTAACGACTGAGCCACCCAGGCGCCCGGGAAAGGAAGTATTTGAACTGGGCTTTGAGGGTGGGTAGAATCTAACTATGTAGAAATGAGGGGAAGGGCATTCTAGGCAGTGGAAACAGCCTGAGAAAAGTCAAAGGGTATATAAAAGCATGGTAATGACACTTTATGGAAAATAGTAAATCACGCTACAGGAAAGACTAAGGCAAATTAAGTCTCTGGTCAAAGTCTAGTTTACTAGTAGTATCAGAGTTGGGAGTTTCCTCTTATGGTCTTACTAACTTTAGAGTGGGTGATCAGCTGTCTTTTGTCTAGACTGAGCCTTGGTACTCAGTATGTGGTCCAGGGATCTAGCAGCATCAGCATCAGCTGGGAGCTTATTAGAAATTCAGACTTGGGACACCTGGGTGGCTCAGTCAGTTAAGCGTCTGTCTTTGGCTCAGGTCATGATCTCAGGGTCCTGGGATCAAGTCTCACATCAGGCTCTCTGCTCAGCAGGGAGTCTGGTTCTCCCTCTCACTCTCCCTTTGTGCTCTCCCTCTCTCTCAAATAAATAAATAAAATCTTAAAAAAAAAAGGAAGAAATAGACTCCCAGCTTCCCCCTGCCCCGACCTATAGAATTGGAACCTGCAATTTACGTAATTCTCAGGTGATTTGTTTGCACATTAAAATTTAGGAAGCACTGGTCTAAAAAACAACAACGCTTCATACTTCTTAACACGAGTGTGTGTGTAGTATGAAACTAAAAATAATAAATTTCAGTAATCACTCAATCTCAAGCACATGCATTAACAAAGTGCTCTCTTCCTGAGCTAAGTAATTCTAGCTGGTATGATTTTGGGTGGTGGTAGTGGGAGTAAGAATCATTCAAAATGTATTTTTTTAGGTCTGGTCTCATACCAGAGATTTGAGGCTTCATCCACAACTTATATTTTAATATAATTAACAGTAACAGTTTCAGTGAAAACTTACTGTTGGCATTAAATACTTTTCTAGACATATATCACCTCCCTGTTAAGGAGGAGTAATATTTCCCTTTTAAAGTATATGGTTTTTATAGCAACTGGAATAATGAACTCTGCTCAAGCTCTTCTTCCAATGTAAAGCTATTGCCTGTCTTAGCTTGTGAGCTCTGTGACACTGTTTTGGATGTGGTGGGTGGTGGAAAGGAAGTGAGGTTGAGGAGGTCAGGCAGAAAAGTTTCACATAGAAGTAGAGTTGTGCTAGTACACTGTGATGTGGTGATATGAGTCACGGGTGTGGGGGGGTGAAGGTAGGCAGAAAACTGTCACATGAAGCCAGTGCCTGCCTGAATGTGCTAACTGTGACATCTCTGTGGATGATGTGGTCATAGTGAATGGTGGGCCTGTGGGGGTGTATCACACCCAAAGCAGGTCTTCTCAGCTTCTAGGAGGCCCATGACTTTAAAATGTAGTCCTTGTTTTGCTAGTAGAATCCTGTTGCCTAGGTTCTATATAAATATTTGATTAAATAAAATAAATACCTCTTGGCTTTCCAGCCTTGTACCTGCCTCTAAATGTTCTTTCTTAGAAAATGAATTTACATTGTCAAGCTAATTTGGTGATTATTGCTTTTGCATTAAAGAAGTGTTTGTTTAGTATCTTATGTGCAAAGCATTGTGTATCAGGCACTGCGTATAGAAACAAATGAGAAGAGATCTGTATTCTTGAAAATCTTTCTCATATTCCAGCCTGGAGAAGGAGTTAGAAATGTTAAAAGAGGAAGAAGAATAGCTAACATATTCTAGTGCTTATTATGTTCCAGGAGCCCAAGTTATGTCATTTCATCTTCACAATAACCATTTGGGTTAGGTAATAGTAATACTTCCATTTTGCATGTGAAGAAACTAAAATATGGAGAGGTTATCATGAAGTGGCAGAGCCAGGATTCAAATATAAGCAGTCTTACTTCAGACACTGGACCACCTGTTACGCTTATGAGCAGTCTTTCAAAGCAGGGTGAAAAGTGCATAGCAGTACTGTTGGGGGGAGGAGGAGGAAGAGAGAGGAATAATGCTAGCTGAAGATATCCAGGAGATCAACGTAGAGAAGGTGAAGTTTTAGCTGATCCTGGAAGGATGATTTTCAGTAAAATGAAATAAAATAGTCTTCCAACTCAGAGAAGAGCTTGAACTTAAGTTTGTAGGTCATAAAAATCACTCATGCCATTCAACAAATCTTTACTGAGAGCTTTCTTACTATGTGCCAGATACTATACTAGGTACTAGAAATGCAGAAATAAATAAAACTCTGAATCCTTCATAGTAAGGAAGTTACAAAAGAGTGATATGGGTAGAAGGCCAATTATAATGAGTTTAAGAATGAGTGAAGGTTAAAAAAATGTAGATAGTGAATGTAACCTATTAAAGTTTGGTAACAAATGAAAAGAGTGAATTAGTATCCTATTTTAGGGAGGAGGCAAGAGAAGCATTTTTTAAGATGGGGGGAAATTTAAGTGTATTTGTAAGATAGAACCAGAGGAGATGAAGAGATGGGCAAAGAATAAGGCTTATGGGAAAATACGAGGATCCAAAGATAAGTTGGAGCAGATCAAGTTTTAAATACTGTGGTAAGGAATTTCAACATTATATTATAGGCAGAAAGGAGCCTTTGAAGCGTTATGAAGAAGGTAGTGACATATTTTGTGTTTTGGAAGGTGACCCTAATAGCCATGTAAGGGATGGCATAATTTAGGATCATTAAGGATGATCAATTAAAAGCCGCTAAGTTTTATTTGAGCATGGGTTAGACATTGCTAAATACTATACCTGAACTATTCCATTTAATCCTCCTAAGAAACCTCTAAGATGGTGTTATTTTTGGGTCCATTTTTGTAGCTGAGGACATTAAGATTTATAAAGATTAAGTAACTTGCTTAAGTTCCCCTAGATGGGAATGGTTAGATCCCTATGCTCTAGTGCAAGGGTCAGCAAACTTTTTCTGTAAAGGACTAGACAGTAAATATTCTAGTCTTTGCAAGTCATACAGTCTCTATCACAACTGAGCTGTCAAAGACAATACCATGATTGTATTCCAATAAAAAATTATAAAAACTGGGCGCCTGGGTGGCTCAGTCGGTTAGGCGTCTGCTTTCTGCTCAGGTCATAGTCCCAGGGTCCTGGGATGGAGCCCCTCATTGGGCTCCCTGCTCGGCAGGGAGTCTGCTTCTCCCTCTGCCCCTCCCTCCTGCTCATGCACTCCCTCTCCCTCTCTGTCTCTTGTGTGTGCATGCCCAAAAATAAATAAATAAAATCTTTAAAAAATTATAAAAAATAGTGGGCCATAGTTAGCCACCCCTGGTAGGGCCTGGTATAGTTTGGAAAGCCATATGAAGAAAGAAATGTAGCTTATCATATTTTACTTTATCTCTTTTTGCTATGGTGGGGTAATAGGAATAGAATTATTCTTTTTTTAAGATTTTATTTATTTGAGAG
This sequence comes from Phoca vitulina, assembly GCF_004348235.1. Taxonomy (NCBI): domain Eukaryota; kingdom Metazoa; phylum Chordata; class Mammalia; order Carnivora; family Phocidae; genus Phoca; species Phoca vitulina. The sequence continues at coordinate 65,957,520 of NW_022589705.1, forward strand.
AGAGAGAGACAGAGATAGTGAGAGAGAGCATGAGCGGGGAGGAGAGGGGGGAAGCAGACACTGCTGAGCAGGGAGCCTGACATGGGGCTTGATCCCAGCATGCTGGGATCAGGACCTGAGCCAGAGGGAGACGGTTAACCAACTGAGCCACCCAGGTGCCCTGGGAATAGAATTATTCTCAGGTAGGGATACTACTTAATCTCAAGAGAAGCGTCCTTTCTGTAGGAGGTTCACTAAAAACAGCTATTTATGCATACAGTTTAGCCACATTCTGCAAAATACCCACTTAACTTTTTATTACAATTGCCTTCCACCAGAATGAACCCTAGAATGAAAGTTCTGTGAGAGCAGGGACTTTGTTTTATTCACTGTCCTGTCCCTAAAGCCTTGCACATAGTAGCCACTCAATAAAGAATTGTTTATTTGCAATGATGTGGATGGAACTAGAGGGTATTATGCTAAGCAAAATAAGTCAGGCAAAGAAAGGCAAATAGCATATTATTTCACTCATATGTGGAATTTTAAGAAGCAAAACAGGTGAACATACGGGAAGGGAAGGAAAAATAAAATAAGATAAAAACAGAAAAGGAGGCAAGCCATAAGAGACTGTTAACTATAGAGAATAAACTGAAAGTTGCTGGAAGGGAGGTGGGCTAAACGAGTGATGGGCATTAAGGAGGGCATTTGTTGGGATGAGCACTGGGTGTTCTATGTAAGTGATGAATCACTAAATTCTGCTTCTGAAACCAATATACACTATATGTTAACTAACTTAAATTTAAATAAAAAATAAAAAGTAAATTAAAAAAATAATTGTTTAATAAATGAATGGCATGCTGATTCTCATAATTCCAACGACTGGGGAGTTGTACAGATACTTAGAGAAAAGTGACCTATTTTAAAGATACCTGTAACAACTGCAACTCCCTCAGATTAACTGTTTTCTCATCATCTTCTTCATATTTCCTCTGTTCCACTACAGCATCCTCCTTTTTTTTTTTTAAGATTGAATTTATTTATTTGACAGAGAGAGAGCACAAGCAGGGGAGCAGCAGAGGGAGAAGCAGGCTCCCCACTGAGCAGGGAGCCCAATGTGGGGCTCCATCCCAGCACCCCAGGATCATGACCTGAGCTGAAGGCAGGCGCTTAACCACCTGAGCCACCCAGGCGCCCCCAGCCTCCTCTTTTTTACCCAACTAGTTTGTCTGACAGTAACTGACACTCTCAAATGCTCTTTCTGCGTAGGTTATAGACGCTGCCACGCTGGCCGGAAACCGTCAGCATTCCAGATTCAGTCTTCCAGCACTCTGTATTATGTTCATTATTTGTTAGACTTCTACCTGCCCCACATTCCTCCTACTCACCCTCTTCCATATTAGGTCGTGATTTTCATAGTAAAGAAACTGACAGATGAATGAAGTTAAATGTCCCACTTTTCCAAAGCAGGAAGTGGAGGTAGGGACAAGGGTTAGGGAATGAAGAGGAGAGTGGGCACATAAAAACCAGCTTTTTGGGGTGCCTGTCTGGCTCAGTCGGTGGAGCATGGGACTCTTGATCTTGGGGTCATGAGTTCGAGCCCTATTTGGGTGTAGAGATTATTTAAAAATAAGATCTTTTTTTTTTTTAATTTTAGGTACAAGTGACAAATATATTTCTTTTTATTGTTATTAAAATTTTCTCCAATGTAGTTCAGTAAATGAAGTATTTTATTTTATTCCACTGTTGGTCATAGTTTGAGCCCTAAACACTCCCTTCCCTTTCACCTCAAAGGGAGCTCCTTTGTATGTAGCTACACACTCATCATTAGTAAAGATATCTGGTTGGATCTGCTCCCAAATCTTCTTCTTAGAATTCAGCTCTTTGTCAGGTTCTCCAGGAAAAGCATCAAAAACAATTATGTCTCCAGGAGCAGACCCATTAGGAGGTGCCAAGATTTCAACCTTCTCAGGTGAACTAGCACACATCACCATTGCTTGAGATATTACTCCCCTCATCTTTGCAGGTTTCAGGTTACAAAGTAAAATCACCATCCGATTTTGCATCTGTTCAAGAGGAACACGATTCACCAGGCCACTGACAACTGTTCTTGGGGCTCTTTCTCCAACATCTACTTCTTCCACATATAAAGAATCTGCATCAGGTGTTTTCTGGCAGTGATGATACAACCAACTCGAAGATCCAGATAAGAAACATCTACTGGCTTAGAGTCAGTGCTTCCTGCTACTGACTGCTGTTTTTTCTCCTTTTTCGCTCCTTTCACTTCAGTTTTCTCTTTCATCTTCTTTTCTTCTGCTCCTCCTCCTATCTGTTCTTTGGCACCAGAAGTTATAGTTGTTATTGGTCTAGACTGTATCACATTTTCAGAAACTGTGGAATTAGCTTGCAGCAGAGTACCAGATGGAAATGGTATTTGTTTCACTCCATTTTGAATTTCTGCCTGAATTAGCTCTTGTTTCAATTCTTCAATTTCTTTCTTTAATTTAGCATTTTCTTTTTTTTTAAGATTTTATTTATTTATTTGATAGAGAGAGACACAGTGAGAGAGGGAACACGAGCAGGGGGAGTGGGAGAGAGAGAAGCAGGCTTCCCACTGAGCAAGGAGCCCGATGCGGGGCTTGATCCCAGGACCCCAAGATCATGACCTGAGCCGAAGGCAGACGCTTAACAACTGAGCCACCCAGGCGCCCCTAATTTAGCGTTTTCAACTCGAGGTTTCTTCTCTTCTCTCAAAGTTGCCTGCAAAATTGCTTTCTCCTTAAGAAGAGCAACTTGCTGCTTTAAGTATTCAATAATTTGATCTGCTTCTGCACCCTTCTGTTCCAGTCTCTTCAGAACAGCACCATTAGTTGCCATTTTTGTCAAAAATGGCAGAAAATCATGAATCGGTGGACAGAGCAACCTGGGGAGCCTTACCCAGGCAGCCTCAGTCCGGAGCCTAAAAATAAAATCTTTAAAAGAAAAAAAGAAAGAAGCTTTCCTGCCCATTCACCTTGTGACTGAATTTGATTCTCACCTGGTCCACGTTTAAGTTATAATTATAATAATTACTTTTTTTTTTTGAACTCTTATTGTGTACCAGTCACTGTTCTTTGGACTTTATATTCATTATTTCATTAATCTCTTCCAATGACCTTGTGTTGTGGACAATGTTATCCTATTTTACAGAAAGGGAAACTAATGCTTGCCTAGTAGAGTGGAGGTGGGATTTGAGCCCACACCCTCTAACTTCAGAGCCTTTTAACTCTTTACCAGTTTGCTTCCCATTTATGCCCAAGCCAGAGGTAAGTTTCAACTGGTCATTGGCGCCTGCATCCTATTTCAGTACTGTCTAGATCTTTCCTTGGGTTCTTTTCCTTTCTCAAGTTCCCACCAAGTCTCTGGATGCACTTAGAGAAAACTAGTGGTCCAGAAACCACCTCTTGGAGAAACTCTGAAATTTCCATATTAGTAATTTTGGTCGAAGTGGCATGTCTTTAAAACTCTACTGTGATGTTACAGCCAACCACACATTCTCCCTCACTCAGTTCCTTTTCACTCAACAATCATTTACTGCATGTGCATACTATTTGCTGGGCACTGTGTTCATAGCACTGTGGGTGCTATGAACACAAGGAAGAATATGACCTGGACTCTGCCTTCGTGGAACTTTATGGTCCTTTCCAGCCTTGTCACTGCTTTGCCTTTACTCTCACTTGTAGTCAGTCTCCCCTTTTCTTTGCCCTTCTAAACTAGAGCTTACTTGAGACTGGAGGACATTGTAGGTTTTTGTTTTTGTTTTTTTTTTAAGATTTATTTATTTGAGAGAGAGTGAGTGTGGGGGAAGGGCAGAGTGTGAGGGGGAGAATCTCAAGCTGACTCCCCACTGAGTCGGAGTCCAACCCGGGGCTCCATCTCACAACCCTGAGATCATGACCTGAGCCGAAATCAAGAGTCACATGCTTAACCAACTGAGCCACCCAGGTACCCCTTGAGGGCATTGTTAATGAGACTTCCTTCTTGGCAACCCAAACCCAATTGTCACTGGCCTTGTGACATTTATCTTCTCCCGCTTTAATGATCATCAGTAATAATCATTTTTTATGGTTTTTATTTTTAAATTATTTTTATATATAAATATAACCTGTTGGTTGAAAAAACTTCAAATATAATGTGTACACTAAAAAATAAAAATTACCCCTTACCTCGTCAGTACTACTATTTTTCTTCTTTGTTTTATAGCTTTTTTGAGATTTAAACGACATATAAACTGCACATTTATTTATTTATTTATTTATTATTATGTTATGTTAATCACCATACATTACATCATTAGTTTTTGATGTAGTGTTCCATGATCATTGTTTGTGTATAACACCCAGTGCTCCATGCAATACGTGCCCTCCTTAATACCCATCACCGGGCTAACCCATCCCCCCACCCCCCATAAACTGCACATTTAAAGCGTGCACTGTGATAAGTTTTGACATATGTATATACACCCATGAAACCATCATCATGAGATAGTGAACATATCCATCCTCCCTCAAAATTTCCTCCCTCACCTTTGCACCCCCATAAACTCCACCCCTCTCAGGCAAATATTGATCTGCTTTTTTCACTATAGATTGATTTTACTTCATAGACTTTTATATAAATGGAATGGTACAGTATGTACTTTTTTTGGGTCCAGATTTTTCACTCAGCATAATTATTTTGAGATTTATCCACTATTGCATATATCACTGGTTCATTCCTTTTTGTAGCTGAGTAGTAGTCCATTGTATGAATACCATAATTTGTTTATTCCTTCAACTGCTAATGGGTATTTGTGTACAAGTTTTGTGTTGATATATGCTTTCACTTCTTTTGGGTTGAATACCTAGGAGTGGAATAGCTGGATCATATGATAGGTACATGTTTATTTAAGAAACTACCTCAGTGTCTTCCAAAGTGGTTGTACCATTTCATATTCCCACCAGCACTGCATGGGTATTCCGGTTGCTCTTCATTTTTACCAATATTTGGTATACTGAAAGTCTTTAATTTTAGACATTCTAATAGGTGTATAGTATATCTTACGGTTTTGATTTGCATTTCCCTAACGATTTTGAGCATCTTTTCGTGTACATATTTTCCATCTGTACGTCTTCTTTAGTGAATTGTCTATCTGAGTCTTTCTCTATTTTTTAAATTGGGTTATTATTGTATTTTGAGAGATTAAAAAAAAATCTAAACATGGGATGGGTGGCTCAGTCAGTTGAGCGTCAGACTCTTGATTTTGGCTCGGATTGCGATCTCTGGGTTGTGGGATCAAATCCTGTATTGGGCTCCGCACTCAGCATTCTCTCTCTCCCTTTGCCCCTTCCCCCTCTAAGATAAGTAAATAAATCTTAAAAAAAAATTTAAACATGAATCCTTTCTTAGATATATGCACTGCAGTCTATGACTTGTCTTTTCATTCTCTTAACAGTGTTGTAAGAGCTCAAGATGGGGCACCTGGGTGGCTTGGTCGGTTGGGCATCTGCCTTCAGCTCAGGTCATGATCCCAGGGTCCTGGGATTGAGCCCTGCATTGGGCTCCCTGCTTAGCGGGGAGCCTGCTTCTCCCTCTCCCTCTGCGCCCCCCACTCGTCTCGCACGCTCTGTTCTCTCTCTCTCAAAGAAATAAAAAGTCCTAAAAACACAAAGAAGAGCACAAGATTTTGATTTTAAGAAGTCTAATTAATTGGGATGCCTGGGTGGCTCAGTGGTTAAGCGTCTGCCTTTGGCTCAGGTCATGATCCCAGAGTCCTGGAATCAAGCCCCACATCAGGCTCCCTGCTCAGTGGGGAGCCTGCTTCTCCCTCTCCCTCTGCTGCTCCCCTTGCTTGTGTTCTCTCTCTCACTCACTCTCAAATAAATACATAAAATCTTAAAAAAAAGAAGTCTAATTAATTTTTAATTTTATAGATTATGCTTTGGTGTCATGTCTAAGAAACCTTTGCTTAATAGAAGGTCACAAAGGTTTTCTTTTATGAATTCTTCCAGATATTTTATAGATTTGGTTTTACATTTAGGTTTACGATCCATTTTAAGTCAATTTTTATATATGCTAAAAGGTATTAATCCAAATTTATTTGTTTTCCAGTTCCAATCCAGTTGTTCAAGCTCCCTTTGTTGAAAACACTATTTTTGCTCTACTGAATTGCCTTTGCACCTACCTTTGTAGAAAATCAGTCATGCATTGTATTCGTTTCCTGGGACTGCCTAACATTACCATAAACTTGTGACTTTAAACAATCTAAATTTATTCTCTCACAGTTCTGAAGTCTGAAATCAAGGTGTTGATAGGCAACACTTCCTCTGGAGGCTGTAGGGGAGAATTCTCTCTTGTTTCTTCTGACTTTTGGTGACTTCAGACATTCTTTGGTTTATGGCAGCATAACTCCTATCTCTGCCTCTGTGTTTACCTGGCCTTCTCCCCAGATATCTCTCAAGTGTCTTCCCCTCTTCTTTTTTTTCTTTTTTTAAAATGAAGTATAGTTGAGGGACGACTGGGTGGCTCAATCGGTTAAGTGTCTGCCTTCGGCTCAGGTCATGATCCCAGGGTCCTGGGATTGAGTCCCACATCGGGCTCCCTGCTCTGCGGGAAGCCTGCTTCTCCCTCTGCTTGTGCTCTCTCTCTCTCTCTCTCTCTGTCAAATGAATAAATAAAATCTTAAAAAAAATAAAATAAATTGAAGTGTTGTTGATATACAGTATTGTATCAGTTTCAGGTGTACAACATGGTGATTCAACATTTATATATATTACAAAATGCTTACCATAAGTGTAGTTATCATGTCACCACGCAAAATTATTTCAATATTATTGACTGTATTCTCTATGTTGTACTTTACATCCCCATGACTTATTTATAACTCAAAGTTTGTACCTCTTAATCCCCTTCACTTGTTTCTCCCATTTCTGAACCCCCCCGCCCCACAACCACCACCAATTTGTTCTCTGTATTTATGAGTCTGTTTTTTTTTTTTAATTTTTTTTTTTAAGATTTTATTTATTTGCGAGAGAGAGAATGAGAGACAGAGAGCATGAGAGGGAGGAGGGTCAGAGGGAAAAGCAGACTCCCTGCTGAGCAGGGAGCCTGATGTGGGACTCGATCCCAGGACTCCAGGATCATGACCCGAGCTGAAGGCAGTCGCTTAACCAACTGACCCACCCAGGCGCCCTATGAGTCTGTTTTTGTTTTGTTTGTTTTGTAGATTCCACATATAAATGATACCATATAGTACTTAGTAGTAGTACTTCTTAGACATTTTCTATTAATATACAAACTTTTTTTATATAAGTGGGATTTGTAGCTCACTGTTTTGTTTTAACAGTATATTTTGGATATCTTCCCATATCAGTGCATAAAGATCTACTCCATTCTTTTTTAATGGCTATATAGTATTCCAATCTATGAATATGCCATAAATATTTAACTAGTTTTTTTTTTTTTTTTTAAGATTTTATTTATTTGCGAGAGAGAGAATGAGAGACAGAGAGCATGAGAGGGAGGAGGGTCAGAGGGAGAAGCAGACTCCCTGCCGAGCAGGGAGCCCGATGTGGGACTCGATCCCGGGACTCCAGGATCATGGCCTGAGCCGAAGGCAGTCGCTTAACCAACTGAGCCACCCAGGCGCCCAGTTTTAACTAGTTTTTTATTGGCAGGTATTTAGATATACAGTGGTGAAGTAGGTGTCCTTTTATATGTACCCAAATTGAGTATATTTGTAACATAAATTCTGAGAAGTGGAGTTGTTGGAGCAATTAAAATGTTTGCTAGATATAATCAATTACCCTTTGAAAAAGTTGTGCCAAGAACTTAACAGTGTTTCCTGTTCCTGTTTTCTTCACCTTCTGGACAACACTGAGCATGATCAATCTTAATCTTTGTTCATTTGATAGATTTAAAAGCAATATCTTCTTTTAATGTATATTTCTTTAATTATAAGTGAATTAGAGTATTTTGATATTAGACATTTTACTTACTCTTCTATGAATTATATACATTTTTTTTTCTTCTTTTTCTTTTTTTTTTAAGATTTTATTTATTTGAGAGAGAGAGCAAACATGAGCAGGAGGAGGGGTAGAGAGAGAGGGACAAGCAGGCTCCCTTCTGAGCAGGGAGCCCAACGCGGGGCTTGATCCCAGGACTCTAGAATCATGACCTGAGCCGAAGGTAGACGCTTAACTGACTGAGCCACCCAGGCACCCCTTGCTTATTTTTCTACTGAGTTCTTTTTTTACATATTTGGAAGAGTTCTTTTAATGTTAAGGAAGTTAGTCCTTTCTCTTCCAGCAAATGTGGGCTTTTTTCCCCTCTCTCTCTCATAGTTGGTGGTTTGTAAACTACAGACCTTCAGCTTGGGTAGTCCAACTTACTTACTTTCTAGATGAGGAAACTGAACTTCAGATAGGGTTAGTGTCTCTCTCTCTCTCTCTTTTTTTTTTTTTTTGTGAGCATGTAGTCAGATAGCAGTGGAGCTGAAACCAGCATCAGGTTTTCTTACTTCCAGTTTGGTGCTTTGGTGCCTTTTCTAATATACCATGCTATTTTTAAAGCTTACTCCTTTCTCTCTTCCACAGTTGCTTTTTACCACTAGATCTTGCCACAACCAGATGTTTCATGGTAAACTTAGAAATTTACCAGCCTGGTATCAAAGTTAGAGAGGCTGCAGGGTTGTACAGGAACCCAGGAGACTTCACAGGTATTGCATTGTTTCTAATGCATGAGTAACTAAACTAGTTTCTCAATATGGCAGTTGTGGTATTTTCATTTGTTTAAAAATATGTGTTTTGTTTCATAGGTTCATGGGTGTGTGTGTACATCAAGGACAATTGCATGCACTTACAGAGGTAAGACTTAAGTAAGCATATTGAAGTGGCTTCTTTGCCTTAGTTTCAGCATTTTTGGTTCCATAGTAATTATTACTTGTATATGCATTTATATTTATGCAAAAATGGCAGTGTTAACAGTGCTTTCTTCTCTTGCCTGGGGACAATGGCCATATCTCTTAATACTCTTGGATTCCCTCATAATACTTTGTGAGTACTCTGAAAATATGAGTGCTCAAATATTATATTGATTCTTGCTGCCTGGATGACCCCTTCCTAAGCTAAGGGATGGCATCACTTGGCTGCAGACTCTTTCATGGCAACAGACATAAACGTTTGGTGTCCTGATCTAGAATTCCACTGTCACTGCTGTAGTGTCCTGATTGGTCTTATTACTCCTTGGAGTTAGTTTACCTCTCCAGTCTCATTTCATTTTCAGCCTCTTCTTGGCAGATAATATATAATAGCCACTACTTAGCCTCTGAGGACCAGAGAATCCTCTCTAGAACAAAGGCTCCCTAAATTCAGGTATTGAGCTGTCAGCTTCAGAATTTGCTTGGGTGCTTCTTAGAAACACAGGTTCCTGAAATCTCCTAGGTTTAGTAGGTCTTCATAGGGCCCATATGTATTTTTAAAAGCTCCCCAGATTATTCAAGTGAGCATCTAGATTTGAGAATCTATGTTCTAGAAAGTGTTCATGATCTTCCTTGGGAAGTAATTACCAAAATACAAAGTGAAGAAACTTAGGAAGGAAAATTGTTTAACAGAATTTGTGATTATTGGTTTCCTGCTGGCTTGGTGCCTGGTATTAGTCCTTAATATCTGATGATGGAAGGTTCCATATGCCTCACTCTTTGTCTCTTTTCCCAGTTACTGAGGGCACCAGAATGTGGAATGTGTGTAGCTCTGTCCTGCCTCTTTTATGGAAGGCTAAAGAAGGCAGAATAATGAGAATAAGAGCATGGGCTCTGACATCTTGATTGCCTAGATTTGAATTTATCTGTGTCTCAGTGTTGTCATCTGTAAAATGGGAATAATAATAATGATAGTATCTGCCCCAGGGAGTCTAGATAGAGAAGAGGATCCGTGTCTGAGGCCTAGAGTATTTCAATTTTAAAAGTCAGAGGAGAGGGTGCCTGGGTGGCTCAGTCGTTAGGCATCTGCCTTTGGCTCGGGTCGTGGTCCCCGGGTCCTGGGATCGAGCCCCACGTCGGGCTCCCTGCTCTGCGGGAAGCCTGCTTCTCCCTCTCCCGCTCCCCCTGCTTGTGTTATGTCTCTCTATGTCAAATAAATAAAATCTAAAAAAAAAAAAAAAAGTCAGAGGAGAAGGGCATTTTGAGAGGGAGTGTGGCTAGTGAGTTAGGAAGAAAACCAGGAGAATGTATTGGCCTGGAATGGAAAGGAAGGAGTTTCAAGGAGGAGGGAGTAAGTAATTATGGCAGATCTTGCTGATAAAATGATCTCACAGGGATTTTGTAAAATGCTTATTTAGCACAGTGTCTGGCATGTAGTAATTGGTTAATACATTTTAACTATTACAGCTTTTATTATTAACATTGACTGGGCTTTCCTGAACTCCTTGAATTGTCAGTATTTTTCATTTGGTATTTAATACTGCTGTTCAGGGGTGCCTGGGTGGCTCAGCTGTTAAACGTCTGCCTTCAGCTCAGGTCATGATCCCAGGGTCCTGGGATCGAGCCCCACATCGGGCTCCCTGCTCAGTGGGAAGCCTGCTTCTCCCTCTCCCACTCCCCCTGCTGTGTTCCCTCTTTCACTGCCTCTCTCTCTCTCTCTGTCAGATAAATAAATAAAATCTTTTTAAAAAAATACTGCTGTTCAGTACTGCTGTTAATGTTACTAAATTTTTTTAAAACTTTTTATTGAAGTATGACATAACAGAAAAAGCACACATACGAAATGTGTACAGCTCACTAAATTTTTACAAATGAACACACCCATAACCAGCATTCCAGATCAAAAAACATTTTCTGTGTATTTCTTTTCTCAGAAGTGAGTCTATAAATTCTTCAAAGACAAAACTCTCTCCTTCTCTCAAGTCTTCTATCTGCCAAAGCTCTGACACTAATAATTGTTAAAGTATTTGTTGTACTCCCTGGTTATATCATTATTCTCTGAAATGTAAGTTTATTGGAAGGGCTTGTATGTTGGTTTTGCTGACAAAGAAGAAAATGCTTTAAAATCGGTGATCATGTTGCAAATTCAGAAGTGGGGTATAATGGAAATGGCAGAAATGAATGATCTTAATGCAGCATTCTTTTGGCCATGTTGCACTTAAATAATATTTTTTGTTGTTTGTTAGCTTATTCATAGCCATATATAACATATAGTGCCTGCTTTGTGAAAGAGTGTGTATTTCCAGTATTACTGATGAGATCTTGGCATAGCTTATCATACAAATAATTTTTATTATGATGTTAATAGGCTGATGGTCATGCAGCCCAAATATCCAAATGCTTTTGGTTATTTTCAGAAGGGGATCAGCAAAGGCCATCATGGCATAGATCTCTGGGGAATCCTATGTTTATCCTATAATTTGACTTGGCAGCACAGCTATTGGTTTCACTAAGGATTGTGAAAATAAATTACTAATAACATCTAGCACAGCACTGGGAACTTAGATGACATTTAGTAGATTTTTCTTGACTGGTGGAATGCTGCTCTTTACAATAATGTGAACACCATCCCTTATTTCTCTTAAAGTAGTTTGTCAATAATTACAGCGGACAAACATAGCTCTTGTTAGTGCCTATAGAGTGTTGATATAATTAAGAAGAGTATTTCTCATATACAGTAGTGATCTGGACTTTTCTGGGCTTGAACCATTTCCGTGACTCTTCTTTAAAATTATAGACATTGGGAGCGCCTGGGTGGCGCAGTTGGTTAAGTGTCTGCTTTCAGCTCAGGTCATGATCCCAGGGTCCTGGGATCAAGCCCCACGTCAGGCTCCCTGCTCAGTGGGGAGCCTGCTTCTCCCTCTCCCTCTGCCCCCCCCCCCCAGCTCGTGCTGTCTCTTTCTCACTCTCTATCTCAAATAAATAAAATCTTTTTTTTTTTTAAGATTTTATTTATTTATTTGACAGAGAGAGAGACAGCGAGAGAGGGAACACAAGCAGGGGGAGTGGGAGAGGGAGAAGCAGGCTTCCTGCTGAGCAGGGAACCCAATGTGGGACTCGATCCCAGGACCCTGGGATCATGACCTGAGCCGAAGGCAGCTGCTTAATGACTGAGCCACTCAGGCGCCCCAATAAATAAAATCTTTAAAAAATTAATAAGCTGGCTCAGTCAGTTAAGTGTCTGCGTTTGGCTCAGGTCGTGATCCCGGGGTGCTGGGATCAAGCCCTGCGTCAGGCTCCCTGCTCAGTGGAGAGTTTGCTTCTCCCTCTACCCCTCCTCCTGCTTGTGCTCTCTCTTTCTCTCAAATAAATAAATAAAATCTTAAAAAAAAAAAAAAAATTGTAGACATTAATTGAACTTGGAGCAGTCAGACAGTTAGGTACTACTAACTACTACAGATAGTTTTACCTGTAGTGAAGTATAGACTTCTGAGTTTTTAAGCAAATGAGTTATTTGTTAAAGAGAAAACAGTTTGATAAAAGATCAAACAAAACCTTTTAAGTTTAATGAGTTGAATTAAGAATCCATATTGTATCTAGTAGAAATGCTCCATAAGTATGTCTTTAACTTGGGAAACCCTAACGTCTTTCATTTGGTCATGAGTTATCAAGGAAGTGAAAATCTTCGTTTTGTTTTGTTTTTTTAAAGATTTTATTTATTTATTTGACAGAGAGAGACACAGCGAGAGAGAGAATACAAGCAGGGGGAGTGGGAGAGGGAGAAGCAGGCTTCCTGCTGAGCGGGGAGCCCGATGCGGGGCTTGAACCCAGGACCCTGGGATCATGACCTGAGCCGAAGGCAGACGCTTAACGACTGAGCCACCCAGGCGCCCCTAAAATCTTTGGTTTTTAAAGACAGAAAATATAACCCTATATATTAGTTAGCTATGGCTATGTAATATCCAACCACAAAACCTCAAAAGCATACAACAGTAACATTTGTTTCTTGTATAAGTGCAGGGCTGAGCTGAGCTGAGCCCAGTTAGGCAGTTCTGCTAGTCTCACTTGGGCTCACTCATGCATCTGGCAGGTCAACTTGTAGTCTGATCTAGGTTGGGCTTTGCTGGGAGGCTTTCCTCTAGCTGCTTCTCACCCTTCTTCTGGGATCAGCAGACTAGCCTGGATGTGATGATACCAGAACAGCAAGAGTATGCCAGCCATTTGCACAAGTGCTTTTCATGATTCTGCTTATATTCAAGTTTGCTTGGCCAGCATCTTCATTGGACAAAACAAGTCACACACCTGAGTCCACATTGGGAGCATATTGCAAAGTTCTATTTCAAAGGGCATGGATTCCGTAAAGGGTGAAGAATTGCGATCTGTTGCCATCTCCCATATCCTATAAATATCCCAATTAAAAAATCATAATTATTTGTCTTTTCTACCCTACTTGAGGGCAAAGACTTTCTCCCATTATAAAAATCATAGCTACCAGTATAAACACCTACTGTGGGATAAGTGCTATGCTTGGTGCTTATATATTAGCTGTAATTCTCACAATTCTTTAATCATATTTTCTCCATTTAGATGAGAAAACTAGGCTTAGAGAAATTAAGGGAATTTCCAAAGTAGGATTTGGATCCAGATTCATTTGACTTCAAAGCCTATACCCTTTCCATTATAACATACTGTCCTTAATTCACTTATATATTTCCCACAGTGCTAAGCGCTTATATATATATATATATATATATCCCCACAGGTTCTTGTATGTATAGCATGTGTAGTATTTGTAGAATTTGATTTTGACTACTTTTATATTTCGGGTTACTTGGAAAAGATATTTCCTGGTTATTGGATATATTAGAATGTGTTCGGTTGCAAGTAACAGAAAATAGTCAAAAGACCTTAAAAAACAAAATGACTAATATAACTGGAATTCTAGTAGCTTATTAGGTTAAGGTTGGTTTAATTCAGCAGCTAAGTAGATGTTATTTTTTTTTAAGATTTTATTTATTTATTTGTCAGAGAGAGACACAACGAGAGAGGGAATACAAGCAGGGGGAGTGGGAGAGGGAGAAGCAGGCTTCCTGCCAAGCAGGGAGCCCGATGCGGGGCTTGATCCCAGGACCCTGGGACCATGACCTGAGTCGAAGGGAGACACTTAACGACTGACTGAGCCACCCAGGCGCCCCTAAATAGATGTTATTTAGAGACTCCATGTCTTTCCATCTCTTTGCTCTGTCTTTACATTGTCAACTTCATCCTAAGGTGGCTGTCATTCTACTCAAAAAGTAGCTGCCACCAACTTACATGCTATATGCTTTCTCTTCCATATCCAAGATGGAGGTGTGGGGCATTGTCGAAGACAGAAGAGAGAGATACTTTGAGACAGATTATGTGTCATCTCATAGTGTCTTCTTTTTGAGCTTGTTAAGAATGACACAAAGAGGGAAATATCCTCCTAATCAAATAGTTTAGAGATCCATTTTGTGCAGAATCTTTCAGTGCCTAGAAGATTGGAAATTTGGGGAATGAGTGGGGTATAAGGTTGTCGGGTAGGGATCTCAAGTGACAATACTCTCTGGTCAAAAGAGTCAGCAAAAGAATTGCTTGGCAGATGTTTTGGGGTCTCTCTTGCCTTCTCTACCATGGAGAAACTATGCCTTTTTCCACCGTTCCAGTAAGAATCACTCAGCTATAGACACAGCAATTGCTTGGCCTGGTGAGGTGATTCATTCCTTTTACAGCAAAGTCACTTTAGCCAGGCAGATACTTGGTACTAAAAGAAATGCTCTTAGCTCATGAGGGAATGGATCAGCCCTGCAGGCGGCTGAAAAGAACTTTTTATTCACATAGCCCTCATCCTCTTCTCACTCACCATTTCCAACCCCCACCATACACCTTCTTTCTTTTTTAAAGAATAGTTACTTCGGAAATTCCTTGTTTATGTGGGTTGATATGTGTTGTTTCTGAGTTGTTTTTTGTCAGACTTATAAGAAGCCTTATATAATCAGAGAGCTTATAATGAAAGGAAACTCTGTTGGTTCAGTGACCAAACTCATGCATTATTTATAAAAATGAGCAGCCAGACCCCGATTCTAGTTTCTTGGTGTGCTGTGATATTGCCTTTAGTTGTGCCTACTTCTTTTTTTGTTTCTGTGTGGCCCAGTACAGAGTATTCGCTTGACCTTATTTACCTTGAGCTAGATGCAGTATTGGTTGGTGCCTGCCTTGGGTTAACTTTTGCAGCATAGCCATACCTATCTTTCAAGCATGGGGTGGCTTTGAGGAGACTGTTTCTACCACATGATAGTGAAGAGGACATTTCAGATGTACCAACAATGATTGCCCCTGTGGCTCAAAACTTCTAAAGGAATGGTGAGGGTAGGAGAAATGACAGGCTGTGAATTAGCATCTATCTGCAAGGGAAGAAAGAGATTCACTTTACACATACCACTTTGAGTGAATCTGCTGTAGGCTAGGCAGTCTGCTAGGCTCTGGGCTTATCAGGATAAAAAAGAAGCCTATTCCCCTATTTATTGCTATATAACAAACTACCCTAAAACTTAGTGATTTAAAACAACCATTTTGTTTTGCTTGTGATTTTACAGGCCAGGAATTTGGAAGGGCTTTGCTGGGTCTCTGATCCACATGTGTCAGCTAGAGGACCCACTTCCAGGATGGTTGCTGCATTTGCATGTCTGGTACCATGGTCAGTGGAGGTGGCTTGGCCCCTCTCACTGCATGGTGTCTCATTCTCGGTCATCTCCATATGGCTTGAACTTTCCATAGCTTGGTGATCTCAGGATAGTTGGACTTTGTATATGGTGACAGGAAAGAGGTAGAGGCCACCCACGTGGGAGCTGAAAGACTTCTTATGACCTACCTTTGAAGTTCCAGAACGTCACTTATGCTGCATTCTCTTGTTCAGGTCTGATTCACAGGGAGGGGAATTATTAGACTCTACATCTCACTGACCTTTTTTATTCCACTGCAATGTCTTTCATGAACTCAGTATTTAGTGACTGGGGTAGTAAGAAATTTCTCACTATGTCCTTCCTTAAAAGCTATTTTTAAATATCCAGCCATTACTCTATGATGTTAACTCTTACATCTCCATATGTATTAATATTTGTTACTCATTATAGTTCATATTCTTTTTTTCTGTCATCTCCTGTTTTCCACTCAATTATTTTACTAATATTTCAAATACAACATAGCTAGGTTAGGTCACTCTTTGCAATCTTACCATTTTCTATTGTTAGAACACTTATTCCTCGAAATAAAAACTACAGAATTAGTTTTTACATTTTCTCATCTCTTGAATTTAACCAGTTCCCAATCCTTTTATTTTCTTTGTGATGTCTTTCTGAATCTTCTTTCTCTGCCTTCTTGCCATGACGTTATTCCATGTCTTGATTCCTACAAAGACTTTGGCTGGCTTTCCTGTCTCTAATCTTTCTTTGCTTCATTTTGGTATATCACTACTCAAATAATCCATTAGGCATACTTTGATAATGTGATGCTTCTGTTTAAAAACTTCTGTTTAGGGGCTCCTGGGTGGCGTAGTTGGTTGAGCGTCTGACTCTTGGTTTTCACTCAGGTCGTGATCTCAAGGTTGTGAGATTGAGCCCTGCGTGGCGCTCCGTGCCTAGTGCAGGGTCGGTTTGAATTTCTCTCTCCCTTTGCCCCTCTCCCCCCTTCCTGTGCCTACTTCTCTCTCTCTCTCTCTCCCTCTCTCTCTCAAAAATAAATCTTTAAAAAAAATTCTTAAAAACTTCTGTTTAGCATTCTAGAACTCTCTCTATTTGATTTCAGAATACACATCCTTCCCTTTAGTTAGGCGGGTCTTTCTGCTCTCTTCTACACATGCTGGCCTTAAGTGTGCCTTCCGGGACCTGGGATGCCCTTACCTCTCTTCTCCCTCCCACTCTCCAAGTTATGTCAAATCCCAGGCTCTCTCATGGAGCTCAGTCTCCTAAATAAGGCCAATGATAATGCTTTGTGTTGTTGGGCCCATAGTATATGTTTAGGATGTTTATAGTTGGTTGTTAGGTGTAGACCCAGCTCTCAGAAAGCTGAATTAGTCCCAGTGGAAAGAGCTCGAAGTCAGAAATAGTGTGAAATGTCATATCTCAGGTCCTTTCACAATTAGAAGTTTATTACATTTATACTTGTAAAAATAGCTAAAAACATTCCTATAAATACTTGGTGGCATCTTTACTTTTGAAAAAAGTAGCTTTTATTTAATTTTTTGGTTTGGTCATTTAGTAATAAAAAATCTCTAAATAAATTGTGGCACATGTTTTCTGCCCTTATTTATAGTAACTCCCTATGACATTTGAGAAACAAGAATTTGAGGTTGGCAGTCTAACCCACAAATAATAGAAGAGTTCATTTAGTTTACTTTAATCTTAAAACAGTTTTCCCTTGACTTGCTGGCTTGCTTCTGGCTCATTTACTCATTCAAAAAGTATTTATTGGGCTTCTACTATGTATCTAGCACTATTCTAGGCATTGGGAATATAATAATGAACAAATAATAATCTCTGCCCTCTGGAACGTACATTGTGATCAGCAGGAGGGTGAGTAGGAGAGTTAGATTGCACAGGAACCAAATTGTAATATATGTGGTTTAAGTGCTGTGGGGTTTGCAGTTTCATTATCTGGACAGGGAAGTTCTCACAGAAGAAGCAAAAATTAAGGAGGTAAGGGAGCTTGATATATGAATATCTGGGGAAAGAGTGTTCTAGGAAGTGGGAACAGCAAGTGCAAGACATGGAGGCAGGAATGTTCCTGGTGTGGTCGAAGAACTCCAAAGAGGGTGATGTGGCTGCAGCAGAGAGAGTAAAAAGGATAGTAGATGGGGGTCAGAGAGGAAATGTGGGCCAGATCACACAGTCTTGTAGACCATTGTAAGAGCTTCAGCTTTTACTCAGGCTGAATTGTGAAGTCTTTGGGTGTTTTTGAGTAAAGCTATGACATGATGTGACTTATCTTTTAAAAAGATAACTCTGGCTACTGTGAGGTGGATAGACTGAAAAGGAGGCAAGGGTGAAAGCAGGAAGACTAGTTAAGAGATGATTGCAGTCAAGTTTGTGCAATAAAGACTATACAAAAAGGCTGAGAGATAATGGTAACTTGGACCAGAGTGCTGCTGGTGATTCTGGATCTGTTTTGAGAGTAAACTAGGCTTTCCTGATGCATTAGGTGTGGGGTGTGAGAAGATAAAAGGAGTCAAGGATAACTCTGAGGTTTTTGGTCAGAACACCTGAAGGATAGAGTTGCTCTTAATAGAGATGGGGAAGACTACAGGATGTACAAGATGGGAGAGGATTGAGAGGTCAGTTTTGAACAGGTTGAGTTTGAAATATTTATTGGACATCCAAGTGGAAATAACATCATAGATCACGGGATTCCAGGGAGTACTCTGAGTGATGATACCTTACTTGTTCAGATCCTGTTTATCAGTTTTTTCATTAGAAAACATTTCACTGTTTTGGAAGGAGGCATTTTTCAGCTGCTGTATTACTTCCTGAGTAATAATAGGGAAAAAATTAATTTAAGTTGTCTTCCTCCCTCCCTCCCTTCTTTCCTTCCTTCCTTCTTTCCTTCCTTCCTTCCTTCCTATCTCTACACCCAACATGGGGCTCAAACTCATGACCCTGAGATGAAGAGTCACGTGTTCTACCAACTGAGCCAGCCAGGTACCGCCTGTTTTTTTAACTAAATGTTTTTTATGTACCAGGCCTTGCTAAATTTTTTTTTTTTTAAGATTTCATTTATTTATTTTGACAGAGAGAGAGACAGCAAGAGAGGGAACATAAGCAGGGGGAGTGGGAGAAGGAGAAGCAGGCTTTCCGCCAAGCAGGGAGCCTGATGTGGGGCTCGATCCCAGGACCCTGGGATCATGACCCAAGCCAAAGGCAGACGCTTAACGACTGAACCACCCAGGCGCCCCCTTGCTAAATTTTTTTCCTCTTCCTCTCTCTCTCTCCCTCTCTCTCTCTATTGTCTGATTATCACACAATACCATGAAATAGGTAGTTTTTTCCCCATTTTACAGATGAGGAATCTGGAGGCTGAGAAAGAAATTAATTTAAGGTCTTTTTAGCTAAGTAATGGAGCTGGAATTTGAATCAAGTTCTGGCTGACTATAATCCTGTGTTTACTAGACTTTAAACTCCTTGGGCTTGGTTATTTTGCTCACTAATGAGTCTTCAGCAGCTCGCACATAAAGGCGTGCAGTAAATACTAGTTAGGTGAGTGGATAAATGGATGAATGAATGAATACTGCTTCCCACACTTGAACTTACAGCAGTTAATCTGTTTGCCACAAAGACATTTTCCTCTTTCAAGGTGGTTTTGGCCATCCATTTGATGCATCTTTTCTCAGTGTTGGTAGTGATAAGATAGCAGGAGGATTTAGAAAAATGCTTTGGGGATTTCTAGCTAATCTTTCTCCTAATCCTCCCTATGACTGTGAGACTAGTATGGCAACTGAATTCATAGAGCTCTTTTTGAGTTTACTCTAAACCAGTTTCTAACAGAAGTTTTGACAAGTATGCTTTTCTTAACTTGATAAGTGGTATCATTCACAGGAATTGGGTCTCTGTAGGCCCTTGAGAGCACGCTGTTGCCACTTTGGATCTTGTAGAAGAATGGAAGGACAGTGGAAAGAGGGTGATCTCCCAATATACCTCTCATACATTCCTGCTACTCAAGGGCATTTCAGCATTCCTACACCAGATACATCATTGCTGTCTGCACGTTCTGTGTTTCCTTGTTCTTTATGTTGGTCTTTTCATGTTACTGTGGTCACCATTATTTGCTTATATAGTAAATTCTTAGATCAGTGATTTCCAAAGTGAATCATAAGCATTTCTTTCCTTAACACACCCATTTTAGTACATTTCACCTTCCTATAGTAATTGCTTATGTTTATTTTCTACTGAACAAATACTTAAGCAGACACTTTGTGTCAAGGGCTAATTTAGGTCAACTTCGAAAAAGAGAAGCTGGTCTACGAAGGTGGCAGAACAATTGTCTAAAACCTTCTGGTACATGTAGCACAAGTAGCTGCTTAATAAATGTTAAAGTAATAACTTGTAAAAGTATTAGTATAGTGCTTAGCTTTTCTACTGTTTAGCTAATAGTTCTCTTTTCCTTCTTCCCCAACCTCTCCCACTTTCTGTGTCTTATCAATCATCATGTCCTGTCCACTTTACCTTCTTCCTATCTTGAACCCATTCACCTTACACCATTTCCTTCTGCCACCATCTTGCAAAAACCTTGTAGCTAGTCTATCAGTCTTCTTCTCCTCTTAAATTCATACAACCCATGTTGCCAGCCAAGCGGTCCTTTTAAAGTACAAATCTATATTTTAACTATCTTAGCCGTTTTTTTTTTTTTTTAAGATTTTATTTATTTATTTGACACAGAGAGAGAGCGAGAGAGGGAACACAAGTGGGGGGAGTGGGAGAGGGAGAAACAGGCTTCCCGCTGAGCAGGGAGCCCGACGCGGGGCTTGATCCCAGGACCTTGGGACCATGACCCGAGCCGAAGGTAGACGCCAAACGACTGAGCCACCCAGGCGCCCCTATCTTAGCCATTTTTAAGTGTACATTTCAATAGTTAGTATTAAATATGTTTACATTGTTGTGCAACAGATCTCCAGATCTATTTCACCTTTTACTTTCTGTTTCTATGATTTTTTTATTTTTATTTTTTAATTTTAATTTTAATTTTTATTATTTTAAAGATTTTTTTTTGACAGAGAGCGAGACAGCAAAAGAGGAACACAAGCAGGGGGAGTGGGAGAGGGAGAAGCAGGCTTCCCGCTGAGCAGGGAGCCCGACGCAGGGCTCAATCCCAGGACCCTGAGATCATGACCTGAGCCGAAGGCAGACGCTTAACAACTGAGCCACCCAGGTGCCCTGTTTCTATGATTTTGACTGCTCCAGGTACCTCATAGAAGTGAAATCATACAGCATTTTGTCTTTTTGTGACAGGCTTATTTCACTTAGTATAATGTCCTAAAGGTTCATCCATGTTGTAACATGTGACAGGATTTCCCTCCTTTTTAAGGATAAAAAATATTCCATTGTAAATATATACCACATTTTACGTATCCATTCATCTGTTGATGGACATAAGCCCAGTGTTTAATACAAATCTAATTTTGTTTCTCCCTGCATAAACCCTTCTTTGGCTCCTCATTGCCCTCAGGGTCAAGTCAAAACATCTGATCCTACTACTGCTTGTTTGTATGGCCTCACTGCTCACTTCTCTGACCTCTTTGCTGCTGTCTCAATTTGTACCACAGTTATACTGAACCTTTTCATTTCCACAAATGGGGCATGACCCTTTCCACTTCTGGGCCTATGTACCAGCTCTTCTCTCTGCCTAGAACACAACCTCTCCATCTCCCATTGGCCTGGCCAACTCCTACTTAACTTATTTTCTCTTGAAAGCCCTTTCTGATATCCTAAGGTTAGGTACCTCTCCTATTTACTTCCATATTACAATAGTATTTATCATTGATTTTTATTCACTGTTTGTGTATGTAGGTTATAAATTCCTTAAGGGCAAGGACCATTTATTTACATTGATATCAGTTGGTTCCTAGTATAGTACAAATGATAGCTGCTTATCATATTTGTTGTGAATAATCAGTGGCATTTTCTGGCTCAAAACCTTCAGTGATTTCTTCATTGATATAGTGTAGTTTTATTTATTTTTTTAAAAGATTTTTTATTTATTTGACATAGAGAGACACAGTGAGAGAGGGAACACAAGCAGGGGGAGTGGGAGAGGGAGAAGCCGACTTCCCGCTGAGCAGAGAGCCCGATGCGGGACTCGATCCCAGGACCCTGGGACCATGACCTGAGCCGAAGGCAGACGCTTAATGACTGAGCCACCCAGGTGCCCCTATTTTTTTTTTTTTAAGATTTTATTTATTTATTTGGCAGACAGAGCACAAGTAGGCAGAGTGGCAGGCAAAGGGAGAGGGAGAAGCAGGCTTCCTGCTGAGCAGGGAGCCCGACGCAGGGCTTGATCCCAGGACCCTGGGAGCATGACCTGAGCCGAAGGCAGACACTTAACTGACTGAGCCACCCAGCACCCCTACAGTGTAGTTTTAGAACCTTAGTTGTTTACCAGAATTGCTTAGGAGCTTTTTAGAAAGTACAGATAGCAGGACCTCACACAAGACCCCCTGAATTAAAGTCTTGGGAGAGGCCAGGCATCTGTATTTAAAAACTTTATTAATTTATAAAGTGCATAGGTTATCCTGTGCACAGCTAGGGTTAAAACATGGAATTCAGGGGGCACCTGAGTGGCTCAGTGGGTTGAGCGTCTGCCTTCATCTCGGGTTGTGATCCCAGGGTCCTGAGATTGAGCCCTGCATCGGGCTCCCTGCTCAGCAGGGAGCCTGTTTCTCCCTCTCCCTCTGCTGCTCCCCCTGCTTGTTCTCTCTCTCTCTCTCTGTCAAGCAGATAGATAAAATCTTTAAAAAAACAACAACATGGAATTCAGGATACTCTTAGCTTGGTATCCTAGTCCTCTGTGCTTTAGCATCATCTTTCCTTTTTTCTGCTAGGTCTTCTTTAACAAGTACTCTGTCATTCAGACAAACTGGTTTTTATGTGTTTACTAAACGTGGTTTGTGTTTTTTTGCCTCCTTATTAATATTGCTTTATCTTGGGATGTGCTCTTTCCCTTTATCCTATAGAAATCTCTCCCCTCAAGACTTGGCTCAAAGTCCACTTATTTCTCTATAAAACCTTTTCTGATTCTTTCTTTGCCATTGTTTGCTCCCCTCTCCTTGCCAAATTTGGCCCTTTCATTGATCTTCTTCTCCTATATATATATATTTTTGGTACCTCTCTTATTACACATTCTGCCATGTATTAAAGTTATTTTTGCTTTGGTTTCCCTATATAAATGTAAGCTTCCAGAGTAGAAGAAGCCCAGGATTGGGGTCAAAAGGCCTGGGTAAAAATCCAGGCTCCACGATTACTAGTTGAATAACCATAGGCAAATTATTTAAATTCTCTGGGCTTGATTTCCTCAAACAAACAAAAAGGATAGCAAGAATGTTTCGGGATGTTGCAAGGTTCAAATGAGGTAACTATAAAAGTGCCTTATAAAACCAATTAGTTTGGGGGCGCCTGGGTGGCTCAGTCAGTTAAGCGTCTGCCTTTGGCTCAGGTCATGATCTCAGGGTCCTGGGATCGAGCCCCGCATCAGGCTCCCGGCTCAGTGGGGAGCCTGCTTCTCCCTCTCCCTCTGCCCTTACCCTCTGCTTGTGCTCTGTCTCTCACATACACTTTCTCTCTCTCAAATAAATAAATAAATTCTTTTTTTTTTTTTTAAGATTTTATTTATTTATTTGACAGAGAGAGACACAGAGAGAGAGGGAACACAAGCAGTGGGAGTGGGAGAGGGAGAAGCAGGCTTCCTGCCAAGCAGGGAGCCCGATGTGGGGCTTGAGCCCAGGACCCTAGGATCATGACCTGAGCCGAAGGCAGATGCTTAATGACTGAGCCACCCAGGCGCCCCTAAATAAATAAAATCTTAAAAAAAACCCCAACTAGTTGCTGGTTATTAATAGGGATAGTATTTTACTCATCTGTATATTCCTCATCTCCCAGCAGTACTTTGTAGTTAGAAGACACTTTATAGATATTGACTGAATGATTGAATAGGGGGGAAAGGAAGCACATTTTATGCCATCTAAAAAGCAAAGTGGAGGTAAATTTTCTTTTTAAAAATACATTTAAAAATTTATTTTAGGGCCTGTATGAATGGCTAGAACTCTTGCCTCATGAATGGAATAATTTCTAAATGGCTTTTGCATTGTTTAATTATAACACCTCTTGCATAGTCATCCTTTGACTCTGTAACTAATTTGCTCAACAACTTCTTTTCCATCCAGATTAGCTAGTCAGTCAAACATGTATTTCTGGTACACCCAGAAGGAACAGAGCTGAGAACTGGACTTTTGGAAATACAAATAAAACTGGACTTTTGGAAATACAAATAAAACAATAAAACAATACAAATAAAACTTACCTGATAAGTCAACTAAAGTTTTGGATAAGAAAATATTTCATTTTTTTAAACCAATAATTTATTGTAGTTGGCAGTACCAGGGACACTTTAAAAAAAAAACAACTTTTTTTTGAAGATTTATTTATTTATTTGAGAGAGAGACAGAGAGCAAGCAGGGGGAGGGGCAGAGGGAGAGGGAAAGGGTGAGAATACTCAAGCACTCTATGCTCAGCATGGAGCCCAACTCAGGGCTCAATCCCAGGACCCTGACTGAGATCATGACCTGAGCCAAAATCGAGTCTCAACCAACTAAGCCACCCAGGTACTCCCGAAAAACTTTTTTTTTTTTTAAGATTTTATTTATTTATTTGACAAAGAGAGACACAGCGAGAGAGGGAACACAAGCAGGGGGAGTGGGAGAGGGAGAAGCAGGCTTCCTGCTGAGCAGGGAGCCCGATGTGAGCTCGATCCCAGGACTCTGGCATCATGACCTGAGTCGAAGATAGATGCTTAACAACTGAGCCACCAGGCGCTCCAAAAATTTTTTTTTGATTATAAAATCAGGCATACTCATTAAAGAAATAGCTGTTATTTCTGGAATGTTAAGTGTTATGTGTATTTTCTTTTTTCATCCTTATGACAACCCTCTGAGATATACTCATTATTACTGCTATTTTATGTAAGAAGAAACCGAGAATTAGATAAAATTTGGAAAGTGATTCTCCCACTTTTTACCTACTTAACTCCTCAATTTTTAAGTTTTAGTTTAAACTTTCACTTCATTGGAGTGGCTTTTCCTAATGACCTCCCCACATCCGGATTGTGAGTTGGCTTCTGATTCTCTTAGTTAGCACTCTTTTCTTTTTCATTGTAGCACATCTTATAACATATAATTCTTCATTTATGTGAGTGTTTGTTTATTGTCTCTCTCTCTCCCATATTTCCCTGAGGACTGGGGCCGTTTTCTGTTTTGTTTACCACTAGCAAGAAATAGGTAGCAGGTCATTGAAGGCGGGATAGGGGTCGGGTTAGAAGAGTTAGTTGGGCTTCTTCAGACACTGCCTTTCTGTCAAGCTAGGAAAGCTAAAGACAATGTTGTTAGATGTTGGGAGGCTGGACTGTTAGCCCAGGGCACCACAGTTAAGGAGAGCAGTTGTGTCTAGTGTGGTTCTTACCTCTTCACTGCCTGTTTCTCTTGATGAAGCTAATATGGGTTGCTTTGGCTACTTGCAAGGAGGATGTTATAGAAGGAAAATGGCTGGTATGGGGCTTAGAATGGATTGCCTTTCAGATCTATTCTTTCATATTCTATTGTTATTCTGTAGACTTGGGCATTGTTTTCCCTATGAATATATACTTTGTACTTTTGAAAAAAATTTTTATCCATCATGGCAAGTGAGATAAATAAGGATAGTGTAATAATATATATATGCTGATACTAACTTACCTTTTTTAAAAAGATTTTATTTATTAATTTTGAGAGAGAACAAGCAAGGGGAGTGGCAGAAACAGAGGGAGAGAGAAAATCTCAACCAGACTCCATGCTGAGCAGGGAGCCCAATGTAGGGCTGAATCTTCCAACCCTGAGATCATGACCTGAGCTGAAATCAAGAGTCTGACGCTTAACCGACTAAGCCACCCAGACTAACCCTGCCCCCTGACTAACTTATCTTGTAAATAAGGTCATCAAATACTTTTCTGAGAATACCTAAAAGATAAGGAGGCATTCATGAAGATCAGATAGAAGAACGTTAAAATTTGGGGGAAAAGACAGGCTAGATCATGCAGGGTCTTACAGGCCATGGTAAGGATTTTGAAATTTATTTTAAATACATCAGGCAGCCAGAAGGGTTTTCTATAGGAGAGAATATGATACAGTTTGCATTTAAAACATAGCAGCTTGGCTGCTCTGGGGAGAATAGATTGTTGAGGGGCAAAAGTGGGGGCATGGAGACCGACCATAAGAGAAACTTAAATTAGAGATTATGAGAGATGTGGGTGGTTTGGACTGGGGTGGTATCTATGCAAAGATCTGTCTTGGAAATAGAAGCACAAGGTCTTGATTGTGACTTTGGTAAGGAGAATGAGAAATCAAATGATCCCCAGTTTCTAGGTAGGTGGTGGTGCCATTTATTGAGATGTGGAAAACTTCGAGAGTATAGCAGGAATATTTCTCCTTCCTATGCTGTGTGTGTATTACCTGGGAACTTTTTTTTTTTTTTTTTAACATAATGCTGTAATTGGCATAGTTTCTTCACTATAGAAGACCAGGCTCAGTCTTTGTCTTAGCCCAACTTAAGGCTCTTCCTTGGGCAAGACCTTCCTGGTCTAAGCTCTGAAGACTGAGGTAGGTGATGAGAGCTGACTCGTGGAGAGTGGAGAAGGAATCCCTATATATACATAGATGGTTAGGGACACTTCATTCATTAGTTCATTCAACAAGTATTTATGGGGGCCTACTTTACCAGACATCGTACTGAACCTGTTTTCAGTGAACTCATGAAATGAAGTTAATTATGTGTCAGGACCTTCTGAATTTATTTGGAACAGGTTTCAGAATTGAGTGATATGCTCATTCTCTGCTTCTAGTCATTTGGGAAAAAAATTTTTTCAGTTTAGAATCCCCAAAATCCGGGCGCCTGGGTGGCTCAGTCGTTAGGCGTCTGCCTTCGGCTCAGGTCATGATCCCAGGATCCTGGGATCGAGTCCCACATCGGGCTCCCTGCTCCGCGGGAAGCCTGCTTCTCCCTCTCCCACTCCCCCTGCTTGTGTTCCCTCTCTCGCTGTGTCTCTCTCTGTCAAATAAATAAATAAAATCTTTAAAAAAAAAAAAAATAGAATCCCCAAAATCCTTCCAAATGGCATCATATCCAGATCTGCTGCTTTACTTAAATTGAGAGTTGGCATTAGACTAGCATTAGCTGCTTCCCTGAGAGGGCCAGTGGCTGGCAGAGGAAAGATAATTCTGAGCAAGTCGGTAAAATAAATCTAGACTTATACTCAAGATTAACTACCTGATTTTTCTCATTCTCTCATTAAAGAGGGCACACCATTCTGTCATCTGAGATGGTTTGAAACCAAGGGAAAGAAAAGGCTCTCCTTTCTTGTTTGAGGATGTAGATACTGATGTATACACCAGACCTCCAATCTGTTTTGTCTGCAGCAGAACCAGAACTGGCTGGGTCCTCTGTCTCCACCCTTTCCTTTGATAACTCGTAGTAGTCTTCATGAATTTCTGTGAACGTGAGGGTATTTAGTTACCTATTTGACCCTTAGCCTTTGGAAGGGATTTCTGCCTGCACTTGGAGTGACTATTGGGCTGGGAAGCTATCTTCCACATAGCAAGTTGGAAACCTTTCCTCCCTTTCTACCCCTCCACCTACCATTTGCCACTAGAAGATAGCTTTTAAGCTTGCAGTTTGCTTCTTTTAACTTATGCTTGATTTTTTTCCTTATTACGAGGCCAAGTTTTATGCTAATATAGGCAGAGAAAGTAGGAGAAATGATTGGTTCGTTTGGAGATGCAGTTCCTTTGATATAAATCACCTTAATTGGAAACTTAACTTCTTTTGGTTTCTGTTTTCATTTTGTCCGCTGTCAAGCCCCTATTCCTCAGATCTGGTGGGGAGGCAGGTATGTTTGTCCTCCTTAATGGATTGCTTTTTCACTCTGAGCCCAATCACCAGGTGAATGTCAAAGATTCGTATGTGGGTCTGCATAGTGCAGGGTTGTAGTAGATGTGGGATAGCAAGCTGGAGGGAAGAATAATTTTAAGCATGAACCCAATAGCCTTATGGATTTAGGGATATGAAAGCAGACTGGATGGAGTGGTTAGGAGCCCTGGCCTGATCTTAACTCATGTCTGCAACCATTGATTGTGAGTAGAGCTTCACAGGGTAAAGGGAACAGTCTTACTATTTCTTAGTTTATTTCTTGAGAAGATTTATTCTACGGATTTGTCTTTAATGTTTACTTTAAACAAATTTGATTTTGATTATGAGATGTTTGATGGAAGAGTTAAAAATCTGTGGGGAAAGCTTAATCATGCTTTTTTGAATCTTGTAGATAAACAGTCATTTTGATGTTTATAGTAGCTTATACATGCATAGAAAAACACTCCTTACTGCTTCAGGTATGTTAAGCAAACATATTCTTTAAGCAGTGAATGGGTTCATACTAAATATCTATCTATGGGAAGTGTGAATGAAGAGGGAGGAGATATCTTTATGGCTTCTTTCAGTTACTGATAAAAGAAATATCTTCTATGATTTCTAAAAGGAGATTGCAGTTATATATATATTTTTTTAAGATTTTTTTTTTTAATTCATTCAAGACCCAGAGATAGAGAGAGAGCATGAGCAGGGGGAGAAGCAGAGGGAGGGGGAGAAGCAGACTCCCCGCGGAGCAGGGAGCCCGATGCGGGGCTCAATCCCAGGACCCTGGGATCATGACCTGAGCCGAAGGCAGACACTTAACCATCTGAGCCACCCAGGCGCCCCTGCAGTTATATTTTTTAAGTCCATGTGATTTTGACCACTTTAAGGAGTTTGCCGATAGGGTAATAACAGTATCCTCAGAATTTTATATCACTGAGTGGTCAAATGCACTGTTTTATATTTCATTTTACTTCCAATGCTACCATAATATCTGCCATATAGTAGGCATTATTATTATTATTATTATTTAAAAGATTTATTTTTAAGTAATCTCCACACCCAACATGGGGCTCTAACTCACAACCCTGAGATCAAGAGTCACACACCCTATCAACTGAGCCAGCCAGGTGCCCCCAATAATAGACATTATTAAATATTTGTTTTGGATGGTATTTATCAGAAAAGTTCTCAAAGGCACACTTCCCTTTTGATCTTAAATTACATTAATGACTGAATTGGGATGGCTTCTAATAAGAGAGAACTTAAAACCTGCCTGCATTTGTTTAAATGTACTTACTCATTTGTTCATTCAACAATTTATTGTTCACTGGATACTGGGCTCACAAAGTTGAGAAAGACTTGGTCCCTGCCATCAAGGTTATAGTACAATGTGATAAGCAATAGTAGAAATACGTACAGGGGACTAAAGTGGCACAAAGTATAGAATGGGGTGTTAGGAAATGCTTTCCAAAATAAAAGACGAGCTAGGTTTAGAAGGATGAGTAAGAGTTAACAAAGCTGGGGTGCCCAGGTGGCTCAGTCGTTAAGCGTCTGCCTTTGGCTCAGTCAGGAAGCCCGCTTCTCCTTCTCCCACTCCCCCTGCTTGTGTTCCCTCTCTCACTGTGTCTCTCTCTGTCAAATAAATAAAGTCTTAAAAAAAAAAAAGTTAACAAAGCTGTGAAGGGAAAGAGGAGTATTCTGGGCAGTAGATAAGCATATATGAAGGCAGAGAGAGTGAAACATTTAAATATGCTGAAACACATTCTGGGTTCCCTTTCTCTTTGGGTCAGTTCATTACTACTGACTGTTTCAGTCAGGCAAGCCCTGGTAGACCTCCTGAACAGTGGCAAACTTGGGTTTTGGCAGATGGAGGGATACATGCTTGTAGTGGCTGCCGAACCTCGAGCTGAGAACAGGAGGCTCCTTTGGAGCACAAGCCTCCCACAGGGCGCTCTTGGGATGCCTGTCCTGAAATTACCCGGGGCAGTAACAAAGCTTTCTTTTCTTCTTCAAACCAAGCCAGCAGGATGGGATGTCTGCTAGCCTTTGTGTTTGGAGCTGACCAAAAAACATACAGTGGCTCGCACAATGGCATTGTTGGGCTTCAGTGAAAACTAGGTCGGGGCCGGGTCCCTCATCTACGGAGGGCTTATCCAAAGAACAGAGGTTTGACAAGTCACTGATTTGGCTATTTGACATTGATGCTGGTTTCTGATGTGTTTTTGACTTACTGATGGCACGGTAGGTGATAGGATCTCTTCGTCTTGCTTCTCTGAACACCTGAATTTGGAATCTCTGAGTTACCTTTCTTTTCCTTCAGTTCTCATATTTACCACCCAGTTGCTATATCCTTTAGATTCTATCTCTGCATATTGTAACTCTAGCCCACCTTTTCATGCCTATAATATAATAGCACGCTAAGTCAGGAATTTGGTCCCCTCTCATCTGGACTGTTGCAGTACCCTCCAAACCTTCCTCTAGTTCCTCCTCTATCCTGCTACCAGCATGATCTTTCTAAAATGTAGTTTGGGGCATGTATTAGTTTCTTAGGGCTGCCATGACAAAGCACCACAATGTGGGTGGCTTATAACAACAGAAATTGATTCTTTTACAGTTCTTAAGGGGGAAGTCCAAAATCAAACTGTTGGCAGGGCCGTGCTCTCTCTCTGAAAGCTCAAGGGGAAGATACTTCCTTGCCTCTTCCTAGCTTCTGGTGGTGTTTCTTGGCTTATAGATGTGTCACTCACATCTCTGCCTCCCTTATTACATAACATTCTCCCTGTGAGTCTGTGTCTTTTCTCTTTTTATAAAGATACCAATCCTATTGGACTAAGGGTCTACCCTACTCTAGTATGAGCCCATCTTTATTTGATTTTCCATCTGCAAAGACTCTATTTCCCAAAAAGGTCACATTTACAATTACCAGGGGTTAGGACTTGAGCATATCTTTTGGGGGGACATGATTCAACACACAACAGATCATAGTATACTTTACCTATAAATCTTTAGTGCTCCTGTGGTCTGACAAATTAACTGTAGATGTTTCATCTTGGTGTTCCAGAACTTCTCTAAAAAATTACATATTTATAATAATAAATATGGTAATAACGGCAATAGGTAACAACTGACATAAACTGAGAACTTTCTTTGACATTGTTCTAAGCATTTTACACGTCAACTGATTGAATCTTCATGACTCTTTAGGTTAGGTACTAATCTTTTTTTAGGGGGATAGATACTATTCTTATTCCCATTTTATAGATGAGTATTAAAGAAATTGAATGATCAACCCAGGATCACACAGCTAGTCACAGGTGAGATTCAATCCTAGGCAGTCTAACTCCCATAGTATGTGGGCTTTTCACTATACTGTATCGCCCATCTTTACTTGTTAGCTTCATCCCTTCTCCCTACTTACACCTTACTCAGGAAAAAGTAAAGGAATAACTATTAATCTCTGCACTTTATCTTTGTGTTCCTTTTGCACAGAATGTCTTTCTTATTCCCAGTCCTACATATGGGCTTCCATGAAATGGAACTGAATCCTCAACAATGAGTGATTAGCCAGGCCTGGGTGAGGGAAGGGTATTCCAGATAAAAGGATCAGCAATGTGTGCAAATGTGCAAGTAAGCAGGGGTCAGACCTTTTTTTTAAAAATAAGATTGATTATTTATTTATTTATTTATTTATTTATTTATTTATTTTTATTCATCAGAGAGAGAGAGAGAGGAACAAGCAGGGGGAGCTACAGGCAGAGGGAGAAGCAGGCTCCCTGCTGAGCAAGGAGCCCAATGCGAGACTCGATCCCAGGACTCTGGGATCACAACCGGAGCCGAAGGCAGACGCTTAACCGACTGAGCCACCCAGGTGTCCCTGGGGTCAGACCTTTATAAGCAGGAGTGAAAGGCTTTATATTCCGTGCTGAGTAAGGGTTGTGGGTTTTATCCTAACGGTAATAGGGCATCATTGAATAATTTTAACAGGGGATTGACTCCAGGTTGGCATTTCAGAAGGAGTATTTTGGCTCTATTATGGAAAATGGATTGGAATGAGGGCTATATCTGTTTAAGATACAAGAAATGGACAAGAAGACTAGTTAGAAAACCAAGGGAATAACCCAGGGAGGGGTTATGAAGATAAGGTATTGATAGTGGGCAGAATGAGTTGTATACTATGAGCTAAGCACTATGCTGGACATACTTTGTATGCCTTATTTGTTTTAATTACTCCCTGCCTTTAATTAAACACCAAATCCTGTTGCTTCTACCTCTAAGATGTCTCCAGATATTAACCTCCTTTCCATTCTTGTGGAATGTTAGCTCCATACTTGAGCTAACAAAGACTCATTGTCTTATTCACAACTTCCCACCTGGATGATTCCAGAAGCCTCCTAACTATTCTCCTGGCTTCAATTCCTGACTTTTCCATACAGTTTTCACATTACTGTTAGAATGATATTTTCTGTATGACATATATGTTACTGTCCTGTGTGGAAAAAAATTGTTAGTTGATTATCACCTCGACTGGACTGTGAAGTAGACTAGACTGTGAATTAAGGGCAGAGACCGGCCCCACTCATCTCTGTGTTTTCACATAATAGGCTTTCAGTGTTTGTGTAGGTGGATGGATAGAGAGATGGACAGATCTTCCTCAGGACAGCCCTGCTAATTAGGTGGTAGCAAATGATCTTTGTTAGTTGGATGGCAGCACATTTATCCGCCTTGGGTGAATGCGCTAGCTCCAGGCCAGTTGGGTAGATTTTTCAAAAAGGAGTATTATTCTTACAGTTGATATTTTCTTCAGAGCCTCTGAATATGCCTTTGAACCGCTGTTCAGGGATAAGCTTATTGGTTACAGGTATCAGTACATTGATAGTTCAAAGTTAAAAAAAAAAAAGCAGCCATTTTGTCTTATTCTTCTGACTGGTCATGATTGGGTGAGGCTACTTTAGCTGACTAAAATCAGCTGGGAACAGGAGCCCTGGGTGTAGTGAGTGTTACCTCATGGAGAGGTAAGTGTTGCCTAGTGCTGTTCCAGAATATTCTCTATGTGGGCATGTGTATGTGTCTGTCTGTGTCTGAGTTGGTACCATCAGAGCCTATGGGGATATATGGGAAGAACTATATTCTCAGCCTACACAACTCCCAGCCATCTTTTAGGATCTAACTCAGATGTTACCTCCTCTTTGAAATTTTCCAAACTCAGGGAGAGTCAGTTTCTTCTTTCATACCTCAGGTATTTACCTCTACTAAAGGGTTATTGGTATTATTTACTTACATCTGTGTCTTTCACTGGGCTTCTTTAAGGTATAAACTGTTATTCATCTTTATATACCCACATTTACTGTGTGTAATGCACTCTTGTAATCACAGAAGGAAAATAATGTTGATGTAAACTGACAGGTTCTTACTGTCATATGGAGGTGACAGGAAGTGGAGAGGTGCTCACTGAATGGTTGTAGAAATAACTTTAATTGATATTCCTGAGTGGTTCACTTCTCTACTTTCATGAGTGGAGAACTGGAGTGTCCACTAATTTGACCCGCGACCCTGTGGTGATTTTTTTATGGTGTTGACATATGATTTCTTGCATACATAATATTGTTTAGTCTCCAACACACATTTATTTATTGACTGCCTTTTAGGAAGAGTCTTTAATGAAATCAAGTATCAAACACAAATGAAATGGTAGAAACTCTATTATAATATTTTATTAGACCACGAGTTGGAAAGGCAGGTTTTGGTGTAGATAAAGTTGGGAAACAGTCACTAAGAGGTACTGAAGTACCTATAACACTTGAGTGGCTGATATTATAGTTTTCTGAATTTGAAAGTTTAAAAAGACAACAAGAAAAAATGTAAAAACTTCTCTCTCCAGTAGGTTATTTAAATGCATTGCCAATGCCTTAGGTTGTTTTGTAGAGCTGCTCAAGGGAGTGGTCTGGAAGAAAACAAAGCAAAGCCACTGTTATCCTCATCCTGGGAAGCTGAATGTGCTAGTGTAGTTGATCTTGCCTCTGCTTCCCACAGAGGGATTTGTTCAGAGGACACACCAGCTGAGCCTGCACTGGGAGTTGCTTATTGGGGAAGTGAACGTCCCAGCTAATGGGCACGCAGAGTGTGTAGCAACTTAGAAGTCTTCCTTGTTGGCAGATCTCAAACTTCCCTTCTTCATACATGCAAAGGCCTCGAGACACTCAGAAGTTGTGGTTTCTGAAGGCCCAGAGGCTTATCAGCCCCCTCTAAAAATATTCGCCAAAGGCAGGCAAAAGAAACGGGTTGTAACAATAAACTCCATTTAGTTTCCTTCTTTGGTTCTGGTTTGTGCTTTTTCCATCTTGCCTGGAAAAACCAGAGCCTACTAATGGTGTGGGAACCTAAAGGGATAGCAGGCAAGAGATCTGAATTTTATTCCAGTTCTGCCTCTTAATTGGACTTGCCTCACCTTGCCTCACCTTTCTCCTGCTCTCCACCCTCTGCCTTTATCTATGGATTTCTCCGGTCTTCAGAGACACGCTGAAAAGAGTAAATATGTGTTTTTCTGAACCAGAATCAAGAGTCCTGGCTTAGCCTGGCCCAGAGAGAATGCAGATACAGCCTTTTCATCGTAGTCTTTTCTGCCTGGCCCTCAGTTGGGAGACCTCAGTGGCTCCTGAAGTCAGGCCTTCCATGTCACATTGTCACCCTATCAAAGAAGTGAACCAGCACCGTTTCAGTTCTTTCTGACTCTCAGAACTAAAGAAATTTGTCTGCATGATTAGCATCTGCTATATTGCCCCCAGGTAGTTTGGAGTTCGCAAGTTCAGTTTCTTTTTAGCAAATGGGCTCCTCATATGTGAACTGTGGACAGATTGAACTAGAATAAAGAGATGAAAGGCGCTGTATTAATGCTGTCAGTATGCCTTATTTTGAGATTTCCAAGATGGATTATCAAGCAGAATGAAGCAGATTGACAGATTTCCCTTTTGAGAAGTTAGGTATATTTTTAGTCATTCTCTCTGCGGTGCCAAGCCTGATCCACCTCATCCAAGGATATTAAGTGCTGCATCGTGCTGCCCCCAACTGGTTCTTTTTGGTGCTTATGTTACCACATCATGACATCTCAGATTATATGGCACTTACGTTTTTTTCTAAGCACTTTCATATGCTTGTATTAGATTCTCATAATGACATTGTGAGTTACATGAATCAGGAATTATCATATCTATTTTAGAGGTAGGAAAACTGAAGGATAGCCTCATTAGTTGATTTGTGCAAAGGTAATTGGTTATTAAGAGGCAGAATTGGACTAAAATCAGATCTCTTGCCTGCTATCCCTTTAGGTTCCCTCTTCTTTTGAAAATTCAGTGTCACCCCCAAAAATAGGTATTTAAGAGCTTAATTTTAGGCTCTTCTGAGGCTCTTTGACTCAGATGCTATGGCCTGTGAGTCTAATATAATGTAGTGGTAAAGAACATGAACTCTGGGCCAAACTGCCTGGGTTTGAACCCTGGTTCTTAACCTCTAAATGCCTTTTATAAAATGAGAATAATAGTACACTTAATTCATAGGGTATGTGCAGATTAAATGAGATAATTAATGTAAAGTTCTTAGACTAGTGCCTGGCACAAAGTAAGCACTATATAAATAAATATTAGCTATTGCTATTGCTGTTTTGTTGCTACTGTTATTATTATTACTCTTATCATCTCTATGTAAATACATTTATTTGCTCTTTTTTTTTTTTTTTTAAAGCAAAGCAGCCCTTCATGGGTATGTAGAAATGATGAACAGCCAAATTTATTGAAAGAGTATCATTTTTTTAGAGATTTTATTTATTTATTTGACAGAGAGAGACACAGCGAGAGAAGGAACACAAGCAGGGGGAGAGGGAGAGGGAGAAGCAGGCTTCCTGCGGAGCAGGGAGCCCAATGCGGGGCTCGATCCCAGGACCCTGGGATCATGACCTGAGCCGAAGGCAGACGCCCAACGACTGAGCCACCCAGGTGCCCCTATTGAAAGAGTATCTTCACATAGTTTCTCCATAGCCTTCTACTCACTCCTCAGTTCAGTTTGGTCTTAACTCTGGTCTTAACTAGCTGCTCTGGCCATAGTTGCCAGTGACTTCTTAGTTGCAAGTTCAGTGGACATTTTTCCTGATCACCTTACTTGATCTGTATAGCATTTGATACTTTTGGTCGTTTCCACTTTGGAATGTTCTCCTTCTTTGGCTTCTATGGTAACATTCTTGCTTGGTTCTTCCTCTGCCTGCTCCTTTAAATGTTACCGTGCCTTAAATGTTACCGTGCCTTTGGATTCTGTTAATTTCTCACCTTATATCTTAAACCCTGGACAACTTCATACATCCCTTGGCATCAGTGACTACTTCAGCTCATTGTTACTGCCTCCTAAATGTTGGTCTCTAGCTCAGACTTTGTCCCTAAACTTTTAGCTCTTTTTAGGACATCTCCACCTTGGCTGTCCCACAAGCTTTTAAACTCAACATGTCCTAGCTGACCTCACTATTTTTAACCTTGCTTCTTCTTCTAAAAACCTGTTCTTCTATTTTGTGGATATTTAATAATGATAGTATCCAGGGGCCAATAGCCCAGGATCAACCTAGAGATTTTCATTGTGCTCATCCCCGCCCCCCTCCAGACAGTCATCAAGTTTTGTGTGTGTGTGTTTGTTTTTAACTCTGCCATCTAACTATATCTTGAATCTTGCTGTGTTCCAGTGTCTTCCCTATTGCCTTAACTGAGGTACCCTTCTTTCACCAGGATTATTGCAATAATTGCCTATTTACCCTTCTCCATATTCTCCATCTAATCCATCAATCGTACCATTGCTTAAATAATCTTTTCTTTGAAAAGCCAAAGATGAACATTTTGCTCTTCTGCTTAAAAGGCTTATTTTGTTCCCATAGACAGGATGAAGTCCATATATCTTAGCAAAGTATATTGGCCTCACCTGTTTCTACTATTCATGCACTCTGGCCATATTGAGTAAATTAGTTTCCTGAATGCACCTTGCACTTAATCTGTAACTTTGCATATGCTGCTCCCTCTGTATGGATTGTCTTTCTTTCCTGTTACCCCAGGTCATCCTTTTGATTCCTTATTTCCTATGTACAGCTTCCTCCGACACGCCCAGGTTGACTTTGTAACTTTATCCTCTGCACTCGTAGTGCCGTCGTACCTGTACAAAGCTGCATTTTAGCATTTACCACATGATGCTGTTTGTACCCCTTAATATATTGTCGTTTCCGCAAAGGAAGGGGTCTTTGTGTGCAGCGCCTACCATAGTGCCTGGATGCCGAATAAACCATCAGTAACTTAAAAAAAAATTAAAAAACATAGGAGCTCTATCCTCTAGGTGTTTATCCTCTAATGGTTTCACCACCAGCCTAAACGTTCCTGACAAATGGTGGCTGGGTTTTTCCTTTTGTTTTGCAGTATATCAACTCTGGAAACCTGGAACAGTTGCTAGACAGTAACCTGCATTTGCCGTGGACTGTGAGGGTGAAACTGGCCTATGACATAGCAGTGGGCCTCAGCTACCTTCACTTCAAAGGCATTTTCCATCGAGATCTCACATCTAAGGTATGAAGGCTTTACTTGCACAGCTCTTTGAGACACTGTCTTCCATTACCAAAAAGCTATGTTAAGAAACCAATCATTAATGAACTTTGCAATGATGAAGATCTTGTATAGATTTAACATTTAATCACAGAGAATACAACTTACTGCTCTGTGTGGCTAGTCCTTAGAAAGCCAATATTGGCTCACAGCAGGTACCTTTTAGTGTTGAGCCAGGCAACATATATATCTTAAGAATCTTAATCCTTGACTCCGGTCTGAATGAGTGTTGCAGGAGCAGGTGACGTGGGAGGGTTAAGAGATTCCTGTCCTATAGGAGCGACAGCAGTCAAGGCAAATTGGGAGCCTGTGTCTTAGAGTTCTCTTTCATGGCCTCCAGGAGGTAGCTCTTAACTGAGAGCAGAAGTTCACTGGTTTTGTCATTTGAGTGCAGGTTTTGAGGGCTGTAACGTACTGACCCATTTTCTGCTTGTGTGATTGAGTTTCTGCCCTTCTGCCAGTTCTTCTTTGGCATCAGCTAGTCTCTTGCTGTCCAAATTGCTGTGTGACCAGGTTAGAAAAGAGTTGCTTTTAGAGGAAGTTGGCCATGCTACAAGGCAGGCACTTCAGGGCCAAGTGGCCCAGGACACCACCATGACCAGGCTTATATAAATAGTATTGTTTGATCATTGATGTGGGAACTGTAAGCCATCTAATATGACTTCTGTGTAAGAGATGATTTAAAATCTTCTAGAGAGGTATAGAGGAGTTTTGTACTTGCCCGAGAATAGCTGTCATTTCATTCTCCACCCTCAACACCTACACATGCACACATATAGACATGCATACCAGACTCACGCACCCCTTCTGTCATGAAGGAGAGGTGAGGGAGCTTGTTATAAAACAAAGTTTGCAAAGGGGACAGAAGCAAGCTGTACTCTCAGAGCGAATAAGGCCTAGAACAGTAAGTCCTTAGCTACCTCACACGACAATGATTCTTGTGTTCCAAACAGCAGTACTGCCCCTGAGGGACCCTGGCCATTGGTTTATAAACTACTACAGAGAAAATAGCTTTAAGGAGGTGGATGTGGGGCCCCCGGGTGTGGCAGGGCCATTTGTAGTCAGCTGCACTGTTACTGAAGCAGCATTAAGATGGCAAGTGGAGGGGCGCCTGGGTGGCTCAGTCGGTTGGGCATCTGACTCTTGGTCTCGGCTCAGGTCATGTCTCATGAGTCATGAGATCAAGCCCCACATCAGGCTTCCTGCTCAGTGAGGAGTCTGCTTGAAGATTCTTTCCCTCTGCTCCTCCCCCTACTCTCTCTCTCTCTCTGAAATAAATAAATAAATCTTAAAAAAAAAAAAAAGGATGGCAAGTGGAATCTGATGACTAGCTGAGGCCTAGCTATGAGGAGTCCTTTACCTTTATTGGGACCTGTAAGGGTTGGGACCTGAAAGGTGGTATCTTATCATACCCTTATTAGGCTTTTCTCCTTCCTTAGAATGTTTTAGAAAATCAAGACTAACTTGCACTTGTTCTAGGCAAATGTGTAGGGTCGTATCAAGACACTGGCTTAGGTTGATAGCCTTCTTTCACCTTGAACATGCAGCCAAAATCAAATCTTTGCATCCTATTGAGAGAACATCATTTCTTCCAAGGTGGAGGGCGATCCTGACCAGTTATCCATCAGTCACGTAGGTATTTCCCCCACACTTACATGAATGGCTCCTGTGCCTGGCACCATGGATGAAGGAATATTAGGAAAGGACAGTTTCTCACTTAGAGGTACTTATAGTCTTGTGGGAAAATAATTAAAGAACAACCCACAGCATTTAATAATTAAGTGTTCAGCTTCAGACTGTAGGTTTTCAGGGAAAAGAAAGATCACTAGGTTAGGGTGGCTAGGCCTTCTGGAGCAAAGTTCCCCCGACGAGTTCCTAAGAGCTGAACCTATTCCCTTCTGTGCTTCCAAAGCGCTTTGTCCCATCGTGCTACTATCCAAGTGTAGCTCTGTCTGGGCTTGTCATGTTGTATTGTAAAAATGACTAACCTCTTTGGATCTATTGGATAAGAACACTATCCTTTGGTTTTCCTAATAGGGAGTGTGTATTCCTTTGAGATGAGAAATTAGGAATTTAGGAGAAAGAACTCCCTGTGTCTCTGGGCTGTGATTTTTTGGGTCTGAACTCCAGGTGGTGAGAACAAATGACTTTGCAACCTGAAGACAGGTTGGGAGGTGCACTATAGGGAACCTCAAGTTCAAGAAAAACAAGTAGATTTTATAAGCCAGACCATCCAATTCAAGAGACTGTGTTCATTGCCCTTTAATCATCTCTGAACCTTTGGTAGTTTTGTCTGAGTATTTCAGCCTCATTTTAACTGTGTTGCAGGGATTAGGGAGAGGGTTGTATGGCCACGCAGAGCCGCCCCACCCAGGAGACGTGTGTGGTGGTGACAGTGATCATAAGAATGAGAAGTCCCTAAGGGATAAGTAAAGCTAAAGGGACAGAATAGGGCTTTAAGGTCTCCAAATGGTCTCATTGCCAACCTTGAATCTGAGTTTGATTTCTTTAAGGACAATAAAAGGTTTACTTATATTTTAGTAGTGTATACATCATATTATGTGATTGTTCTGTTGTGTTGTATCTCCCACCAGTATACACGTTTCCCAAATGCTCCTCTGCCTCACCTTTTTATTCCTAGCAGCTAGCATAGTGGGGGGGGGAGGGGGTTCCTGGCCTTCTTTCAGAGAATGCAGTTGATAGCACAGAGGCCAAACATCCGCTTGAGAACTTGGATTTTGAATCCCAGACCCAGTTTGTCCCACCTCTCCAAATGATCTAAGTGCTCTTGGGACCTTAATATGCGCAATCTGTAAAGCAGATTCTGTCCTTGACCTCACAGGAGCCATCAACCTGGGCCACTCAGACCAGAGATGACAGGAGGGACTCACAGTAGTGGGTAAACTAGGGCAGAGAGAAGCAGATGCTTTTTTCCAAGTGATCATGAGCCTATACTAGAGGCAAAAAGGATCCCTAATTTCCTATCAGAGTGACTCCTGAAAATAGTATTGCCTTTGCAGGGTTCACAAGTCATGGTTGCTGCAACACTGCTTTCAAGAGTGAAAAGTCTCAGGGCGCCTGGGTGGCTCAGTCGGTTAAGGGTCTGCCTTCGGCTCAGGTCATGACCCCAGGGACCTGGGATCGAGCCCTGCTTGGGGGGAGGGGGTTCCCTGCTCAGTGGGGAGCCTGCTTCTCTCTCCCTTTGCCTCTCCCCCTGCTTGTGCTCGTGCTCTCTCTTTCTTGAATGAATAAAATCTTAAAAAAAAAAAAGTGAAAAGTCTGTTGGATAGAGCTGTTCAGTCTAATTTTGTAATTACTTCTAAGAAATAGCCTGATACAGATTTGTGCAGTGATGATGCTGATAATTTACTTAGTAAGAAGTCGAATGTAGGGTGGCTTTAAAAATATTCAGTCATGAGCTCCATCAAGAAGTGGCAATCACCACACACAGGCTTTTACCAGTAGCTTAGGAGTAACTAGTACAACTAACTATATGTGAGTTTTGGCTTTTAGGAACGGTCAAGAGAGCAGTTTGTTTCTGCTTAATACCATGACTACCCAGGATCGGGCAAGCACCACGATCTTCTTTGGTTACCCCTAGGAGTATGGGTTATGAATTGTACCTCTATTCTTAGTTGTTGGGTTTGGTTTTTGTTTTTTCATTGACTCAAAGAGGCCACTCTGGTGATTCTACCAGAGTGAAAAGCCTATTCAGCTGTGGTCTTAGCCTATACCACAAAACTAGGAGCAGAAAATGCCAATTTTCAGAGACCAAAGATAGCATGAATTAGGAACAAAGTTGAATGCTGGAGAGATAGAGAGTGTCTGTTAGGGCATGCTGTAGTTGTTTTTTTGGGCTTGTTTGTTTGTTCGTTTGTTTGTTTTTATAATGAAAACTATCAACAGCTTTTGGGAACCATTCATACTGGGCTATAAGAAGACATAGTATTGGAGACATAGAAATTACTGGAACCCAGTCTGTACCATCATCGATGGTCTCTTAGTCTGGTTGGGAGATTGCTATGTGAAGAATATTACATAAGAGCTGTGGTAAAGATATGGGATCACAGGGTGGGATGGAGAGCAAGGGTTGGGACACGTTACAGCAAACCAGATAATCTTCTAAGAGACTTGGACCGTAGCAGCCTCTGGGGCATTTAGGAGGGCATTTCAGTCTCTGATCTCCCTGTGCTGTAAAAAGAACCTCTTAAGCTTTCTTGAGATGTAGAATCAGTACTTTCCTCTCTGATCCTAACTGGGTTTATGGAGTGGATTTGTTGAGGGGTGAGGGGAAAGAGGTGATGGCACATCGAAAGCCATTTTATTGTTGTAGAGATAGCTTTAGCTTGGAACTAACATTAACAAATGGACTTGGCATTTCTCCACTCAGGTGGTTTTATTCGGTGCCAATACTGACTATGCAGCTGTTCTAGGAGAGCTCAGGAACTTCTCTCAAGTGTCTCTTCTGGCCCGGTTCTGAAGGATCTGTGTTGGCTTCCAGAAATGCATTCATGGTCACCCCTTTGAGTCCCTTGTCAGCTCAGTCCCCAAAGCGGAGAGTTGAATATATGATTAGTGTATGCCTTTGACACATGTGAAAAGAAGCCCAGGTGTTTCAATTATCTGCCCAAATTTTCGTATAACAAACTTTTGCTAGGCCCTTTCTGTGTGTCTGTGCTAGGTTTGAGACACAGAGATGAATGGGATCATTCCGTCACTGAAGAGGCAAATGTAGAAGTCTCTCTGCTGTAGTGTGATGAATTCTAATAGGGGAGGAATGCAGCAGTAGGGCCTAGGCTCCTTTTTGAACCTGAAAATCAGGAACCTCTCACCTCAGGGAAGTCTGTCTGAGCCTCCCTTATGTCTGCTGCTTACTCTAGGCAAGGATACTTTCTTTTTTTTTTTTTTTTTTGAGAGGGAGGCGGGGGAGGGCTGAGGGAGAGGGAGAGAGAATCTTAAGCAGGCTCCACGCCCAGCACGGTGCCTGACGTGGGGCTCAACCTCACAACCCTGAGATCATGACCCCGAAATCAAATTGGACACATAACCAACTGAGCCACCCAGGTTCCCCAAAGACACTTTTGAATAAAGCATTCTTCGTCCTCTACGTAATGGACCTTGTATTCCACACAGCCTGAAAATTGGTCTGGCTTCTTCAGAACCCCACAGTGGTCTGAGCTTCCTTTTTTTTTTTTTTTTTAAAGATTTTATTTATTTATTTCACAGAGAGAGAGACAGCAAGAGCAGGAACACAAGCGGGGGAGTGGGAGAGGGAGAAGCAGGCTTCCCGCTGAGTAGGGACCCTGACGCGGGGCTCGATCCCAGGACCCTGGGGTCATGACACAAGCCGAAGGCAGATGCTTAACGACTGAGCCACCCAGGCGCCCAGAGCTTCATATTTTGTACTCTGTAGCCACGTAGTCTATACTGGGGCCATGTCCAAGTTGGGTGAGAAATGCAAGCATTGTACTAGATGCTTTTGGATTGGCCAGCACTTGAGATAGTGGCTGGAGGCCCAAGTGAAGGGGTCTTACGGTATTGCACACCGTGCTGCCTTCTCCATGGGCCCTGGCCCCTGCTGCTCTCTTAAGACTGCATTGCTTCTGCCATGGCCTTGCTGAAGACTACATTGCTTCATTATAAAAGGGGAAAGCTTTTCAGCCTCTTTCTGGGGAGGGTAGAATCGTGTGAGAATGCTTTA
Source organism: Phoca vitulina (assembly GCF_004348235.1). NCBI lineage: Eukaryota > Metazoa > Chordata > Mammalia > Carnivora > Phocidae > Phoca > Phoca vitulina. The sequence goes on from NW_022589705.1 coordinate 66,000,462, forward strand.
GAATTAGGAGTCCTGGGTCTTTACCACTTACGGTTGTAAGCTTTGTTTTTCTCATCTTAAATGTAAAAATCTCAGATCTGCCCACCTGACAATGTTGTTTTGACTGTGTTTGTGAAAAATGTTTTGTAATTCTTAGGGTACCATATAGACAGAAGTGGGCAATCTTTCCCTTACCCAAGGGGCTAGGAAGTATTCTCTGGGCCATCTCCCTCTTAAAACATCACTGCTTTCCTAAAGCTTATAGTCTCTAGCCATAGGAAGGCACTATACAGACTTCCATTATAACATGGTAGATGCAAAGGCTACAGAGAGGACAGTGCATAGGATGCTTTGAATAGAGGGTATTTAACCCAGCCTGAGGGTACAGAGCAGGCTTCTTGGAGGAGATGGTGGCTGAGCTGAATCTTGAAAATTGAATTCTACTTATTTTTTTTTATTTTTTATTTTTTAAAGATTTTATTTATTTATTTGACAGAGAGAGAGAGAGATAGCGAGAACAGGAACACAAGCAGGGGGAGCGGGAGAGGGAGAAGCAGGCTTCCGGCCGAGTAGGGAGCCCGACTCGGGACTCGATTCTAGGACCCTGGGATCATGACCTGAGCCGAAGGCAGATGCTTAACGACTGAGCCACCCAGGTGCCTTGAATTCTACTTATTTAGTTTAATTATTATTAGTGCACATGCTGGGGGTCATATTCTAGACCAAAGCAGACACAGGGAATTGCATAAACGAAGGCATAGCGGCATGAACTGTATGATGGGCAGACTGGGAGGGAGGAGTGGTAGGGAGTAAGAGTTGAAAAGAGAGGACTCTGATCATATATTGTCTAAGTTGGATTTAATCTTCTAGATAGGAAATGAAGAAAACCACTCAGCTTTTTTGAGATATACTTCACATAAAACCAAATTTGCCCTTTCAAAGTATATATTTTAGTGGCTTTTAGTATATTTAGCCATCACCACTATCTAATTTCGGAACTTTTCATCATTCCAAGATGAAAGCCCCACACTCTATTCCCTTTCCCCTTCAGCCCTGGGCAACCACTAATCCATTTTCACTTTCTATGGATTTGCTTATTCTGGACATTTCATATAAATGGAATCATACAATATGTCATTGATGGCTTTTAAATAGGGGAGTAACACAGATTTACATTTTACTAAAGTCATGCTGGCAGGAATGAGGAAGGTGGATTATGGAGATCAAGCCTGGACCAAGCCAGAGAGACCAGTTAGAAGAGCATTGTAGTTTTCAGGGGAGGAATGAGGAGGACCTGATGCAAGGGTAGTGGAGATGAAGAGGGAGACACCGATTTGAAAAATATTTTTTATTATTATTTAAAAAATTTTTTTAAAGATTTTATTTATTTATTTGACGGAGAGACAGATGCAGAGAGAGCACAAGCAGGGGGAGCAGCAGAGGGAGAGGGAGAAGCAGGCTCTCTGCCTAGCAGAGAGCCTGATGTGGGGCTCAATCCCAGGACCCTAGGATCATGACCCGAGCTGAAGGCAGACGCTTAACCGACTGAGCCACACAGACGCCCCCAATTTGAAAAATATTTAGAAGCTAAATTTGTTGGAGTTAAGAGTAAAAAATCTAGGGTGAATCCCAGGTTGCTCTCTTAGCAAACTGGGTGGAAAATGGCAGTATCAGCGGACGTAAAAATACAGCTAGAGTTTTAGCTTTTGAGGGGAAAAGGTGACTTCAGGTTTCCATGTATGGAGTTCAATATGAGTAATCCAGGAGATGTCCAGAAATAGAGTGGATATGCAGATCTGAAGCTTGAGGATAAAGGTCAGGTCTGATGATATACAGTTGGGAGTCATCAGCACAAATGGAGCCCGAGAGATATAGGCCCAGGACAGAACCCTGAGAACATCGGATGGGAAGAAGTGCCTGCACTGGGGCCTGCAAAGTAGCCAGAGGTAGAGAAGGAAATCCAGAACTGCGGTGTCACAGAAGCCAGGAGAGAAGGATCAAAAGGGAACAGGAATGGCCTCTAACTAGCCTCTAATAGCTGGTCTGTTCGCTCCAGGACCACAGCTGATTATTCTCTGCACACCCAGTATTTTTTGTTTTAAAGATTTTATTTATTTATTTGAGAGAGAGAGAGAGAGAGCGGGGGGAGGGGCAGAGGGAGAGGGAGAAGCAGAAGCAGGCTCCTCGCTGAGCAGGGAGCCCGATGCGGGGCTCCATCCCAGGACCGACCTGAGCCTAAGGCAGACGCTGCACCAACTGAGCCACCCAGGTGCCCCTGCACGCCCAGTATTAATATGATTCCTGGAATCACATATGAAAGTGTTGAAAGAAGTAATCAGCAACGTCAACAGCAGAAAGATCAAGTATGTAAGAACTAATTTTGTCTATTAAACTTAATGACATAGAAGTCATTGGTATCCTCTGTGGGAACTCACAGCAGAAACCCATGAGGAATGAGTGGGAGATAAGGAAGTAAAAACAGCAAGTGTCGCCAGCCAAACCTCACTAGCCTAGACCCCGGTAAGGGCAGGCTCTTAAGGGCAGGCTGGGAGTTTCTGGAAAATCCCACAGGGGCTAATCCATCAGGGTTCCTCCACATTTTTCTTATCACCTCAAATACAGACTCCTAAAGTTTGGCTCTTTTGGTTTGCAGTATCCCATCTTTGTCTTTGGCTCCAATGCCCAGCTGTTGACTGTGAGAAGCTGTAAGAGGGGCAGTGGTCACCTCCAGACCAGAAGCAAACTGGGTAGCCTTGTCCCATACTGTGGGGCCCCGATCATCCCTGCCTTAGCCATTTCTCAGCCGTTCAGAGCAGCTACTGCGAAGTCACTTACCCCTACGTGGGTGGTTTGCAGTGAGCGGACAGTAGATGGCCATGAACATGAAGCTGGGGCAGAAACCGCACAGCTTTGACAAGGGCAGTGTACTGTGGCCATATTCTTTTCCTTATCTGCTGCTCCCAGGCTGAATTTCTGAGGGCTGTTTCTGAGCAAATGGTAAGTAGTACTTTAGCCTGAGCCTTGGAGACAGGAGCCTGAGTTGTTGTGAAAAGGGAGGAGGGGAGAAAAGTACGTGACAGATCTGGGCTGCCACTGCCTCACAAGCCTGTGCCCTATAGCCTGGGCTTTGGCTTTTTAACAGGCAAGCTGGCCTAGGGCCCGTCCTCTCACAGCCATAGTCAGGGGTTGCTGAGCCAGCACGATTGATGGGAGGGCCAAAGCCAGGACACGCACAAGGATGGTCCTGCTCGGAAGCCAGGGATGGGGCGTGTCTACCTGGGACCCGGAGCAGGAGAAGGCGAAATCACGGGCTCCTCCCAACTCAGGCAGAGAAGAGTATGATCACGTCGAGGCCAAAGGAAGGGAGTGATTGTACCTGAGGTGGAGGAAGCAGGAGGTGACTTGGCGCTGCCTCGGCAACTGCATGCCAAGCCTGGTTGCTGCTTTGTGTTTATTTACAAGTCATTTGGGTTCATCCTTTCTCTTGTTCGGTGAGCACATCCTGAGCCTCTCTCACGAGTTGAGTGTTATGAAGAGGGAAGGCCTGAACCAGAACCTGCTCTCTGCTAGACTGTAAGAGGAAGTAGCGGAGAGGAGGAGTTAAAGGAGTTGAGAGAGAGGCTGGTGAGAGCTGGAGAGGACAGCGTGGAAAGGGCACTTACCTTAAAACACATAAAATCTTTTGAGGTGAAAAGGAGAGTTGGGAGAACATTCCAAATGGAAGGGAACAGTATAAGCACAAGAAAAGCTTGAAGGAGCTGTTCAGGCTTCAGGAGTCCAGCTTGTCTGTGACAAGTTTGGATAGAGCTGTGTGCATAGGAACAGCAGGGGGAGGGGGTAAGTCAGTTGGTTAGAGGCAGATCATAGACTGAGAGGAAGCTGGTTGTGATCTTGTGGGCAGTGAAAGGTAGTGCAGGCCTGAGCGCTTGTCTTAGGCTTACATTACTTACATTACATTACTTATATTACTCAGGCTCGCCTTTGGGTCTCTGCATTCTGAGGAAAAGAGGATGGGAGGCCATGGGCCTGATAGTCTGTCTTCTTCCACTAGATTGTAAGCTCCAAGAGGACAAAGATGTCTGTTCATTGAAGTATTTCTGGCACTTAGAACCATGCTTAGTATATAGAAAACAAAGATAAGTATTTGTTTGAAGCATATGAATCTTAGGGCAGCCACCCAAGATCCAGGCCTAAGCCATCTCCCATGGCTGACAGAGCCCCCAAGTCTGACCACTGGGGTCAGCCTAAGAGTGTGGTTTCACCAAGGAGGAGAGGCCAAGGTGCCCTGTGGCAAGGAGGGGTGGTGGTAACCTTATGGCTGGCTGGTCCCCCTTCTGAGCCACATTTCCTTCTTCTTTGGGAACCCTAGAACTGCCTGATAAAGAGGGATGAGAATGGTTACTCTGCAGTGGTAGCTGACTTTGGCCTGGCTGAGAAGATTCCTGACGTCAGGTGGGTAGCCCTAATAGGTACTGGGGTCACAGAAGGGACTGAAGCAAAGGGAAAACTCCAGCTTCCTCCCCAGAGGCCAGAACTTGGTCACAGCTCAATCCCAGCTCCCTAAATTTGGTCAGTCTTAGTGCCTGTCCTTCAGGGAGAGGAATTCCCAGTGGTCAGATATCCCATTGCACCAGCCAGTGGCAAGCTCCATATAATCTCTCCTCCGCCCCCACCCCACAGCATGGGGAGTGAGAAGCTGGCCGTGGTGGGCTCACCCTTCTGGATGGCACCTGAGGTTCTCCGAGATGAGCCCTATAATGAAAAGGTGAGTCTGGGGACCCCGGGGCATGGTTCTCCTTAGAATCCATTCTTAGCAGAAGGTATCCAGGATCACCTTATATGTTCCGGGTGAGGATCTATATCCTTCCAAGAGCAGAGCTGGTACTCGGCAGCTGCCCAGTAAGTGAACTGAATGAAATGCACACAGTAGGGCTCAGGCCTGGGCTAGTGGACCCGAGGGGCAGAAACCCCACCTCTCACCCCACTGAGAAGGAAACTGAGATCTCATTACCCACCAGGCGGACGTGTTCTCTTACGGTATCATCCTCTGTGAGATCATCGCCCGCATCCAGGCTGATCCGGACTATCTTCCCCGCACAGAGGTGAGCTGCAGGCATAGGGCACAGTGCCAGTGGGATGGGGCTGGTTTTGAAGCTATGGAGCTGTTGTTCCCAGGGTGGAGTTGCTGGAACAGTCTGTATGGTTACTTCGGGGCAATTCTCAGCCTCTCCTAAGCAGGCCAGGATGGGTGGAGGGATTAATGACCAGTCTACCATGTCCCCTCCCTACCATACCTATCCACAGAACTTCGGGCTAGACTATGACGCTTTCCAGCATATGGTGGGAGACTGTCCCCCAGACTTTCTGCAGCTCACCTTCAACTGCTGTAATGTGAGTGTCTCCCTCCCCTTCCCTCCCCCCAACTTTGGTCAGGGGCTGGCTGAACCCCTTTCATCTGGGTAGGACTGTAGGAGGAGGAGCCTCCTTTTCACTGATGAATGGTAGTGCCCACAGCCCCTCCTCTGGGCCTGACAGACTGTCGAGAGCCCTGGACCAAGAAAAGGAAAATTGCTCTGTATTATACAGTCCTCAGCCTGCAGGGTAGACTCATCACCTCTTGCCCTGGACATTGATAGAGCTCTGGTCAGGTTTCAGTTGGACTTTGGGTCCAGCTGATGATCTTAAGGCCCATGGGAAGAGCTTTTGTTAGCCTTCATTTTATACAGCTCTGGGGCTGGACCTACCTGTCATGACCAAGGGGTAGCTGGGCTTTGTCCAGATAGCTCCCAGAAACATGTTAGCAAGAAGAGAACAAACCAATGTAAGCATACCCTTTTGGATGGTTCTGTGCCCATCGAGAGGATAAGACATACAGAAAGGGTGCTGACACGGATGGGTATGAGACAATAGCATCTTCCCTGACCTTAGCTCTGGGAATCACTCTCATGGTCTGGGGCCTTTAGAAAAGATCTCTTAGCTGCATATCTGAATCTTAAAAGATGCCAGAAACAGACTCAAATGCCATCCTTGGGGTAGAAGATAGGAGGGTAGGGCTAATGGCTGGTGTGGATGACTACAGATGGACCCCAAACTGCGCCCATCCTTCACGGAGATTGGGAAGACCCTGGAGGAAATTCTGAGCCATCTACAGGACGAAGAGCTGGAGACGGACAGGAAGCTGCAGCCCACAGCCAAGGGTAAGAGATTAGACCAGAGTGTTCCACCTGACCCCAAGGGAGGAAATTAGGATGTGGGGCCTTCCTCTCTAGGGCTGATTGTAGGATCCCATGTCCAGAAGAAGGGCAAAGGGCAGGGGATGATGGAAAAAGTACTGGACTCTAAGAATTATGACTTGGCGCATATAGCCTCCCTTCTGAGTTTGTTTTCTCATTGGTGAAATGCTTTGTGGCACAAGGTGCCACTTCTGTTTGTTATGACTAGTGGGAGTAACCCTGATTTGACTCATTGTTTTTTAGGACTCTTGGAGAAGGGACCTGGGGTGAAGCGACTGAGCTTACTGGATGACAAGATCCCTCCCAAGTCCCCACGCCCAAGACGCACCATCTGGTTGTCTCGAAGCCAGTCAGACATCTTCTCCCGTAAGCCCCCACGTACAGTGAACGTCTTGGACCCGTACTACCGGCCACAACGAGGTGGTGCTGCCTGCACCCCCAAAATCAACCCTTTCAGTGCTCGCCAGGACCTCAAGGGTGGCAAGATCAAGTTCTTTGACCTGCCCAGCAAGTCTGTCATCTCCCTGGTATTTGACCTGGATGCACCAGGGCCCGGAACTCTGCCTGTGGCTGACTGGCAGGAGCCCCTGGCGCCACCTGCTCGCCGGTGGCGTTCTTTGCCTGGTTCACCAGAGTTCTTGCATCGAGAGGCCTGTCCATTTGTGGGCCGAGAAGAATCACTATCTGATGGGCCCCCACCACGCCTCAGTAGTCTCAAGTACAGAGTGAGAGAGATCCCGCCATTCCGAGCATCTGCCCTCCCAGCTGCTCCGGCCCATGAAGCCATGGACTGCTCCGGTCCCCAAGAAGAAAATGGTTTTGGGCCCAGGCCCCAAGGGGCCAGTCCATGCCTTGCAGGTGCCTCTGAGGAAATGGAGGTAGAAGAAGAAAGGCCAAGAGGCTTGGCTCCAGTCCCTTTCTCTGTCTCAGGCATAGGCCTGAAAACCCAGGGAAAACAGGATGGGTGAGAGGGGTTAGTCCCCAGCTCACCTTGGGGGTGGACCTTCCTTTGAAGCCACAGGGCCCCCTTGGTGCACAGCCTTGACTCTTCCCTGCGGCCTGTAGAGCAGGCAGGCCAGGCCAAGCCAGGGTCAGTCTGGGGGCTCCAAGTGCCCAATGGCTGTGTATGAGAGGGGAGGCAGCAATGAAAGCCCTTCCTAGTTAGGGCCAACAGCTGATACGAAGCTTCTGAAATCCAGCAAGGAGCTCTGGCTCCCATCCAGCTCCCAGTGCACTTCCCCAGACAGGACCAGAGGACTCCTAGTTCTAGTTTGAGCTGGCAGGCAGCTAATACCCCAGGTTCTTCTCCCACCCCAGGTCTATCTTTCGCCCTTTCCTGGGTCATATAAGCTACTGGATGGAACCTGGAGCTAACCAGGAAGCCATAAAAGGCATGGCTATTTCTCAGACCTTAAGACCGGGGAGCTTCTTGCCAGGATGTCTAAGACACTTGAATAATTGCTGTTTGCACTTACTGCATGGTCAGACCACATCACTACATTTCTATGCAAGGGGATGGTGAGGCAGCGTGGTGGTCATGGCTCTTAGCTAACCTATTCAAAAATCTTTTCCAGTTGATTAATCTATTTTCATATTTATGAAGGAGTCTTAATGTTCTGCCCCATAAAACTTTCAACCTTGTGGTTGGGAGTGGGGCTGGTTTTGTAGGCCTCAGGGCCTGCTCTATGTATTTGTCAACATGTGATACACTCAGTTGGTTAAATGGTTTATACATGGACTGATTTTCTTCCCTTCCTGCTATGGCTGGAGCTGTGGGAACAGTCTGTCCTTACAGAGCCGCGGTAAGAAATAACCAAAGATGAAGCTGGTCAAATATTTTCATAACTTGTTTCTGTTGATTTTTTGGTAATACTTTTTCCCAGACACTTTCAGATTTAAAAATAAAGTCTGTGTTACAGGTGCTGGTCAGCCTCCTTATGTGTACCCTTGTTCCTCAGCCTTTAGGGTAAAGGAGAAGGTCCAGGCCAAGACTGCCCCCACCCCCACCCCCCAGTTCTGTAGAAGGTGGGAGTAGGACATTCACAGGCTAGAGGGACCCAGACACCTCTGTTCCATTCTCAGTCCTCTCCCTGGGCCTTGAGTGCTAGGCAGAAGTTGGGTCAGCTGCTGCCCCAAGCCAGCTTCATCTTCTGGTTGTGGGCTTTGGAGGATCGGGAGAACTGGCTCTTGGCCACTGTGAGGGGCACAGCTTTGCCACTCAGGTATACCTTGTTGTGGCATTCAGGTAGCCAGGGCCCAGAGCTACAGAGCTGGGGTCCTTGGCTCACGCCCACATAGGCCATCACGTAGCCTGTCATAAAGGCATCAAAACCAGCCCGATGCAGTCCATCCCCAGGCACTGGCTGAGGACCGGCTTGATTCCCTGGCGCTTCTGAGGCAGCCATATCAGCTGTTTCTGGCCCTGCTGCTTTAAGCCCCAGCTCCAAGTCATTTTTGTGACCTTGCTCCAAGCCAGGCTGGCTCCTAGTCTCATCCTTAGCCACCTCCTGCTCAATTTCTTCAGCCTGGACGCCATCCCCGCAGACCTGCTTCACAGGAGGACAATCCTCATTTTCCTCAGAGGTCTGTTTCCCAGGCAGGCCCAACAAAGCCCTCCGCCGTTTGTCCCTACGTCGCCGCCGTCGCCGCTTGTCCTCCACCACAGCCTCATCGGTGTCAATGATAAGATCGATATCATGGGACCGAGGACACTGTGGTCCCAGGGGACACCAACCGTAGGCCTAGAGGTAGGAAAGAGACTTAGAGAGGGGGTTCCAGGCATCAGGAACCTGCCCTCCCCCAAGAAATGGGCAGGTGCTCTCACCGAAAAGTTGTCACAGACGCTGGTGGAATGAGGACGGTGGGTTGCAGGGGGCATGCAGCAGCGGTAGTCAATATGGGCCCTCATGCTAGACGGGTAGCTGCAGAACTCCAGGGTCAGGTGCGGGCCGCCCGCTGCCTGCTGCTTCCCATTTTCCCGCTCGCTGAAACAGCGGACGAGGGTGTTGGTCCATAGCTTATATACTCCAGGGGAACAGGGTTTTTTGTCAGTTCTGCTTACTGCTGAGTCCTCAGCACTTAACACAGTGTCTGGCACATGGCAGGCACTCAATAAATACCTTAAGTAAATAAAATAGGCTTATACCAGGCCCCACCCCTAAGCCTTAACCAGTTGCTCACCATTTCCGGAAAGCATATTCCAGGTAGGAGGCCACGAAGCGCACATGAAACTCAGCAGCATATTTGGTGTCATAAATGCCGGCTGGGAACATTTCACATAGGTCAGCAGTGAAGGTTCCCAAGCTCTCGGGCAGGTGTGCATAGAAATTCTGGTACAGGAACACCAAGTCTATAAGACCATTGTGTAGTACCAGGGGCCGGCGGGCCCGGATTAGCTCCAGGAACAGGGTCCTCACTGACTGGCTCTGACTCTCATCGCCCTGGGTGGAAAGAAAGGGGTCATTGGGAAGGACAGTCCCGTAGTGAGCCTCTCTTGCAGGACACTTACCGCCGGTGCCCCTATCTGGAAAGCTCTCGCTCCCTGCCTTCCCAATGCTAGTCTTCTGTGGATCAGGCTGGTTTCCCCAGCCCTATCCCTAGTGATTTCCCATCCTCCCTAAGAAGCAGATCCTCCCCCTGCAGCCAGCCTCGGTTAGGAAGAAATGAAGTCACAGAAGGGGCAGTCTCAAGGCTGGAGACCTACCTTGTCATTGCCCTTGTGGTACGGGATACCCTGAGCATACTGCCGGTTGAAGTTGAAGCCATGCTGCACCAAGAACTGCACAGACTTTGGTTCTATCACATACTCTTCCATGCACAGCAGGGTCAGATTGAACACCTGAGCCAGGTAGGAGTGTTCACCCTGAGAGAGAAAGGATCTGCTCCCTTGGGATTTGGGACAGAAACACCTTACACCCGATGTTCTCCAGGATCTCAACCCCCCTCCCCCCAGCCACAGACCAGAGATAGGAAGGAGACCAGTACCTACCTTGTCTAGCTGCTGCTTGAAGCAGGCAAGGCCCAGGGAGAGAACAGAACGGGTCCTGGCCGCATGACACACGGACTTGTAACGTTCCTCGATGCACCTTGGGGTTGGGTTTAGGGGGTGGCTGTGGCTGGGAGTTAGCCCTCAAACCACCCAGGACTGTGACTTCTACTCCAGGGATGAGGTCTGCCCCTCCTGCCAAGGCTGGCACTAATATCAGGGCTTATACTTACTGGTTCAGCAAACTCTTCCTGTCCCCAAGCCCACTCAGTTCCTGGGAGTGTGTAAAGGGAGTTCTGTGTTAGGTTCCCAGCACCAGCCCTTTCGTAACTATCTGCCCTCCCCATCCCCCAGCCCTCACCGTGTCCACAGCCACGAAGCTAGCGGTCTTTATGGCCAGCAGGAGGGACGGCCACATCTCCTTGAAGTTGTCACTCTGCACATCCACCACGGGCACCTGGACTACTAGCTCCTCCTCAGATTTTGTGCTTTTGCTGACACCACCTGAGGGTAAGGAGAGCGATGGATGGTAATGCTGAGGCAGAGGCCCAGGGGAAGAGATTCCAAGGTAGGCCATGGCTGAGGGTGGAATGTTGGGGGGGAGGTTCCATTAAGGCAAGAAATAGCATGTCTCTCCTGCAAGCCTTTGTATCACACGTGCTCTACGCACAGTGCTAGGAGTGAACAGTGCCCTGAATTTGGGAAGAGAAAGCTGGCGTCTTCCAGTGGTTTATGTGAGACTTTGGGAAAATTACTTCTCCCTTCAGCCCTCAGCATCACAAACTTTAGAGGAGGAAGGCTGGACTAGACGATCTGTGAGGTTCCTTCTTCCCACATCCCGCAGGAAATCCTTCTCAGGGCTTGAGGAATGCGACTCTTTTAATACCCCCCAAAGCTCCATAGTACTGTTCCCACGGGGCCCCAGGAGCTAACCAGCACGCCCCAGGGCTTCATAAATAATTCCTCACACCCAAGCTCCCAACACTTTCCACTTCCTTCGGACCCGCGCCACTTAAAAGAACCACGAGCTCTAGACTACACCTCCCGACACGCCCCTATACCCGCCCCGACTGCTCCCAACACGCCGGGCTTCTGCGCCCGAGCCGCGGTGCCCACCGGGATTTGTAGTCTCCTCGTGGCTGGTTCAGAAGGAATGAGCTAGTCCTCTGAACGTTGAGATCAGTTTCTAGAGCCGAGAGCCCGAGGCCTTCCCCCGCTCCGGAGCGCACAGGGTTTTAAGGCGGGAAGCCCTGGGAAGCCACTCACCGTCAGGGGCCGCTGGGGCTGAGGCTGCGCCATCGCCATTGTCGGCGGCCATGACACGGCAGGCCCCTCGCCTGAGTAGTCGGTGGGTTCGCCGGGCTTCCGCTTCTTCTCTCCGCGCGGCGCCGGCGATCGGGGACGGGGCGGGGCCTCGCCCTCCGAGTCGCCGACGGGTCGGACTTCCGTTCACACCGCCCGGGTCTGGCGCGGAGGAGGCGGCCGGGCGCGCGCGGGGACCTATTGGCGGGCGCCGTGCGGGTCGGAGCCACGCCCCCTGGAGTGCGTCGGGAGCCGGGCGCGGGAGACCGAGCGGGAGGTAATTCCTTCTCCGCGTTCTGCGGGCGGGAACATGGGCGGCCGCTTCACGCGGTCTTCATCCACGCGGCCCCGGGGTGGGGGTGGGGGTCCCCAGCGGAGGTGACGCTACCCCGGCCAGCGTGAAGCGCGCCTAGGAGTTACGCACAGACAGGGCAGTGTAGGGGAAAGAAGGATCTTCTGGGTATAGGCACATTCACAGGCAGGATGGAGACCTCACTTCCAGGAAGTGAAAAGGCGGGCAGAGGGACTCGAAAGAGGCTGCCAGAGGGGTTAGAGTCACCGACTGGCGGGGAAGCCTTTACAATAATCCAGGCAGGAGGGGTGGTTGACCTAGAGGGTGATTGCTCTTGGCTTCTGATTCCGTGAGAGACATGCCCTTACCGGAGGCCAGTTCTTTTTCAGGGACTCCGGTTCCCATCCTCTCGACCCACCAAGGAGTCTCAACCCCTTCTCCTTGATTATTTACTGTTTCTAGTTCGTCTTCAACCTTTCTCTGTCCAATGAGTCTTTTTCATCATTATTCTGGATCGTTTGGATTTCTCCCATTCTAAAGAAAGAAAATCTCTTACTATCTCTTCTCTCATCCGGTTTTAATTAACTTAACAGTGCTTGTTGTATGCCACTTACCTGGCACTGTGCTCAGCTCTGGGGACTCAACAGTCAACAAAAAAGACTCAGTCCTTGCTCATGGAGTTCTGTAGTCAAGTCGGGGAAGTGGACACTGATCAAAGAAACATAAATAAATGTGAAATTACAATTAGTATAAGAGGAAAATGGAGAATTACACAAGAGGGTGAGACTGGGGGAGGGGGGCTGATTTGGACATTTAAGTCAAGACCTGAAAGAATGAATAAGTGTTAGGTGAAGCACAGGATAAGAGCTGTACACACTGTACAGCTGTACAAGAAAAGGATTGGGTGAGATGTCAAGGCCGACAGACAGGCTGGAGCGTGGTGAGTGAGGGGATGGGGCAGGTGGGGATCTTTGGAGCCTACAAAACTATATTAAGAGGATTGGGTTCTCAGAGCAATGGATGTGAGAGCCAAATTCCTCCAGTGGCTTACAAGGTACTTAGTGATCCTTATGCTCCCTACCTTCTTTACGTCTTTGACCTCATCTACTACTCATCCTTTCTTGGTGCATTCTAACCACACTGGCTTCGTTATTATTCTGCAGACACACCAGGCACCTTCCTTAGGGCCATTGCACTAGCTCCTTTTTAGGATGCCTTTGGCTAATTCCTTCAGTTGCCTTAAATCATTGGTCAAATATCACTTTAATAAGGCCCACCTTGACCATGTGCTTTAAAATTGCAACATTCCAGGTGGCTCATTTGGTGAAGCGTCTGCCTTCGGCTCACATCACGATCCCAAGGTCCTGGGATCAAGCCCCACATCAGGCTCTCTATTCAGTGGGGAGCCTACTTCTCCCTCTCCTGCTGCTGCTCCTCCTGCTTGTGCTCTCTCTCTCTCTCTCTCTGTCAAATAAATACATAAATAAAATCTTTAAAAAAAAAAAAAATCGCAACATTCCACCATCACCACTCCTTATCCCCTTCACCAACTCTACTTCTTCTCTTTATGTTAGTATTTATCACTTAACATCCTATATAATTTAATTATTATTGTTTGCCCCCCCCCATTAGAATATAAGCTTCATGATGACAGGAACCTTTGGTATTTTATTTACTGAAGTATTCCACGTACTTGAAACTGCTTGGCACATAGGCACTACGTAAATATTTAGTGAATTAGTAGGAAGCCACTGAAGGTTTTAGGTAAGAAAATAACATGATCATGTTTTAAAAGACTGCTTTACTCTTTGGAGAATAGATGGTAGAGTGAATTATGGAGTTAGGGAGTTTGGTCAAAGAGGGTTGGCTATGAAGGGAAGGAGAGTGGGTTTTGTAAAAGGGATTAAGGAGCAGGAACTTGAGCTCAGCCAATTTAGGAGAGACCATTGTTTTATATCACAAGGGGAAGGAGAAGGAGAATGCAGGTAAGTGCAAAGTGCAGTAAACTTGTGCATTCACTTTTTTTCTCTGAAGGAGGAAACAAGCTCTTTTGATGAAAATGAGGTGATGAAGTCAGGTTTTAAGGAAAGAGGTTGAACCAGGGTCTCAGCAGGGACTGTGGTATAGCACAGCACAAGAGTGCAGTCTCTGGAGGCAGGCCTTTTGGGTTTGGGTGGACAAGTTGCTTCATCTCTGCAAGCCTCAACTTCCTCCTAACTAAAATGGAGGTGATACTAGCACATACCTAATGGAGTTGTCTGGAGATTGAGTTAGAATTTGGTATAACACTTAGTACAGAGCCTGGCATATAATAAGCCCTCACTAACGTTTTAGTTGTTTGAGAAAAGGGCACCAAGAGAACAGTAGGGAGCAGTGAAGATCAACTAGATATATTTCGCATTACCAATGGGCAGCCAGCTTTGGTTTACCAGATCAAGAAAAGATTAGGAATAAAAATAGCACATCCGCTCCCACCACCACCCCAGCTTGCCATATGCTCTCAGGCAAATCTTTTCCCATCTCTGATCCTTGGTTTCTCCTTTCTGTAGGATGGAGGTTTGGACTCCATGACGGCTCAAGGCTGTTTCATGTGCTGCATCTCTACCAGATAAACTTCGTACCTGCCCCGTGCTTCTAGACACACGTAATGAACCCCTGTCCACACACACAAAGTCACAGTGAGCATCCAGGATACACAGGTGTATCCAGCCCAGCCCTGGCCTCTTCTTTTGTGGGTCTCCAAAATTATGCTAATGTTGGTCTCTCTGAAGTCACTTGCAGAAGTTCAGCCCCACTGGTCATACCTCAGTGCCACAGCCAGCCAGGGGCAAACCCATGAGCATCTGGAGGGTGAGGAAAGCTAGATTCTCTATAATGAGGGTTGTAGAGAAGGAGGTGGCTATCTATATCCGTTGTGGGGCCCCAAGATTCAGCCTCATGGTGACTGACTACTTTGGGCCTTTCTCTTCTAGGCCACCATGAAGAAGCCACGAACAGCTGTGAGGAGTTGTCAGAGGAAGCGGGCACCCTGCCAGGAGGGAAGGGAGAAGTGTGTCCTCAGCGGCCGCCAGGTCAAGCCTTCTACCCCCAATGGTGAGGAGCACGGTCCTAGTCAAAGATGAAGGTGCTGGATTCAGTGGCCATGAAAGGGAGGGAGATTCGGGCTGGGAAGGGAACGTGGTATGTGTCAGGGCCTTAAGGGACTAATTAAGGGTCTCATTCTGACTTTGCCCTGTAACTTTGGGACAGTTGCTCTGAGTGGCTGCTTTCTTACCAGTGAAATGGAGCGATTGTCTGTGCATTTCCTTCCTCCTGTGGCTTTCATGGGATCGAATGAGTGTATGAGCCTGAAAATGTTTTCTAAATGGGAAAGCCCTGCACACGTATACATTATGCTTGGCTGAAACTGTTGGGTTTTCATTGTGACCCAGAGTCAAAGGAGGTCGCGGTACCACCCTGGCCACGTTAAGGCCAGAAATCTGGCTCAGGTTACACAGAGCTAGAGAATTCTGGTCTGACTCCAGGTCCAAAGCTGAAACCAGGGGTTGGGGGTGGGGGCGCCCTCAGGGGGAGCAGCCAGGCTGCAGTGCCCCGGGTGCCTGGTGCATAGCCTGTGCGGGGACGAAGCCTGAGTTTCCTGCGGCCCCGCAGGCTTGGCCGGGCAGCAGGAGGAGGTGTCGTTGCAGGCCTCTCCCTCCCCGTACCATCTCTTCAGAGACCCAGCTGACGTCAGAGTCTTTCGGGAGAACCTACTGAGCTGGTACGACCGAGAGAAGCGGGACCTACCCTGGAGAAGGCGGGTAAGCAGGCGAGGGCCAGGGACAGTGGGGCGGGAGGTCGGTGCCCAGCTGTCCCCATACTGACTCCTTACCTGGGATTGCTTTGGCAGGCAGAGGGTGAGGTGGATCTGGACAGGCGGGCATACGCTGGTGAGTGCATGTCTTGGGAGCAGGGCTGCTTTGCCTGGACGTCCACTGGTCTGGGGTCTAGGGGCTGTGTGCTGGGAGCAGGGCAGCTCGGAGTGCCCTCATGCCAACCCCTCTCCCCCAGTGTGGGTCTCAGAGGTCATGCTGCAGCAGACCCAGGTTGCCACGGTGATCGACTATTACACCCGATGGATGCAGGTGACTTCAGGGAAGGAAGGGGAGGGTCATGAGCCAGACCCCAGAGAGAGTTTAGCCTTTGGGGTGGGGTAAAGAAGGCTTCCTCCACCTCCCTTGACCTTGATCTTACTTCTTTTTGATTGCCTTCGAGCTATAGAAGTGGCCAACGCTACAGGACCTGGCCAGTGCTTCTCTGGAGGTAAGAGTCGCCCAGGGGTAGGGGGAAATGGGGACAACTGAGGACTGACCACTGATCTCTCTGATCTCACCCACAGGAGGTGAACCAGCTCTGGGCGGGCCTGGGCTACTACTCTCGAGGCCGGCGGCTGCAGGAGGGAGCCCGGAAGGTAAGGGGTGACGGGGGGTGACAGGTAAGGGGGTGAGCCCCAGGGCCTCAGGTGTCTCATAACCTAGAGCCTCCCCCCTCCCCCCCGCCCCAATCAGGTGGTAGAGGAGCTAGGGGGCCACATGCCACGTACAGCAGAGACCCTGCAGCAGCTCCTGCCTGGCGTGGGGCGGTACACAGCTGGAGCCATTGCTTCCATTGCCTTCGGACAGGTGAGCCCTTAGCCCACCCCCGCTCGGTGTGTGCCCGCCCTCCTTCCTCCCGGAGCCGGCTGACTGGTGGATTCCTCTGTGCCAGGCAACCGGTGTGGTAGACGGGAATGTAGTGCGGGTGCTGTGCCGAGTCCGAGCCATTGGTGCAGATCCCAGCAGCACCCTCGTCGCCCAGCTTCTCTGGTAGGGTCTCGGGGTCCTGGGGAGACTGGCAAGGGGGTCTCCAAAGTGTCTTTGGCTCACAGCCACGTTCCCTTGTAGGAGCTTAGCCCAGCAGCTGGTGGACCCGGCGCGGCCCGGGGACTGGAACCAAGCGGCCATGGAGCTGGGGGCCACAGTGTGCACCCCGCAGCACCCGCGCTGCAGCCAGTGCCCTGTGCAGAGCCTGTGCCGGGCACACCAGAGGGTGAGCCATCTGCGGAAGGGGCAGGCAGGGGTCCTAGACGGTGACCCCTGGCGCCTGACGTCTGCCTCGCGCCTCTCAGGTGGAGCGGGAACGGCTCTTGGGCTCGCGGGGCCCGCCGGGCAGCCCCGACGTGGAGGAGTGTGGTGAGTGCCAGCCGCAGCCCCGCAGCGCGCCGCACGGCACTTTATCCTACGCTGAGTAAGACCGTGCAGAGCTGGGCCACGGCCTGCTGCCTGGGCCTGAGCGGCGCTGCGGGATCTCTCTTCCCAGCTCCCCGCGCGGGGCCCTGCCGGCTGTGCGCGCCTCCCACGGAGCCCTGGGACCCGACCCGGGGAGTGACCAACTTCCCCAGAAAGGCCGGCCGCAGGCCCCCCAGGGAGGAGTGCTCTGCCACCTGTGTTCTGGAGCAGCCCGGGGCCCTCGGGGGTCCTCGGGTCCTGCTGGTGCAGAGGCCCAGTTCAGGTACCTAGATCGTCGGAGCGGAGGGCGGTGGCAGGAGCAACAACGGGGAAGCGGAGAGGTCGGCGGCTAAGGCCTGGCCACACCTGGCTCTCCTCTCTCTCAGGGCTGCTGGCAGGACTGTGGCAGTTCCCGGCTGTGACCGCAGAGCCCTCGGGGCCACGGCAGCGCGAGGCCCTGCTGCGGGAGCTGCAGAGCTGGGCTGGGCCCCTCCCAGCGCCCCGCCTCCGGCACCTCGGGCAGGTGCGTGAGCCGTGGGCGGGGCAGGGGTGTGGCTTTTGTGGGCACATCCCTGGGCCTGTTTCAGCCCCTTGGCCCTCCCTCCAGGTGGTCCACACCTTCTCTCACATCAAGCTGACCTATCAAGTATACGGTCTGGCCCTGGAAGGGCAGACCCCGGTGACCGTCGCGCCGCCTGGCGCTCGCTGGCTGACCCGCGAGGAGTTTCACACTGCAGCTGTCTCCACCGCTATGAAAAAGGCACTGCCTGTGTTGTCTTCGTTGTACTTTTTGGGGGTTCCTGTATGTTCTACGTGAACCTATTACTAGGAGAAAACAAAAGCGTATTTTTTTTTTTAAAAGATTTTATTTATTCATTTGACAGAGAGATACACAGCGAGAGAGGGAACACAAGCAGGGGGAGTGGGAGAGGGAGAAGCAGGCTTCCGGCGGAGCAGGGAGCCGGATGCGGGGCTCGATCCCAGGACCCTGGGATCATGACCTGAGCCAAAGGCAAACACTTGATGACTGAGCCACCCAGGCGCCCCACAACAAAAGCGTATTTTAAACAGATGTGTGGGGGCGTGAAGTTGAGGAGAGACCACAGGGGTTTGGCTCTTTGGGGGAAGGTGCCAGCCCTGCGCTCTCCCCCTCTCCTTGGCCAGGTGTTCCGTGTGTACGAGGGCCAACAGCCAGGGACCCGCAAGGTGAGTCTCTTGGCCCTCCCCCAGCCATCTTTCCCCAGGCCCAAATCCCCGGGTTTTCAGTGAGTTAAATGACACATGCTTGGGTGAACATTATCCACTCCACACTTGGCCGTGGGGAGAGGAATAATAGTTCTTCCCTGGACACCTTATAGCTTGGAGGCCAGGGTGGTGAGGGAATAAGAACAAATGGTGGAGACAGTAGGGCCCCAGGTGTGCGAAATGCTTGTACTCGGTTTTGTGGCTTATGAGGTGGAGAGCTTTCAGTTCTGTCTGGGAGGCAAGGATCAGGAAGGGCCGCTTAGAAGCAGCAGCTGGTAATCTGTGTGGAAGAACCGAACCATTACCTCCAGGTTTGGGAGGGGAGTCCGCAGTAAGAATGTTCTTCCCTGGGCCCAAGAGTCCTGTGGGCAATGCGGGCATAATGCGGCCAACTTCATAATGCAGCGTGTGAGGAGCTAGGCGCGTTTGATCAGCAGGGCCCGCACAGGTCAGTCAGGGCCATGAACACCAGGCCGCTAAAGCATTTTGGGTGGAGAGAGGAGTCCGATTTGTATCTTAGGAAGACTACCTTGGGCTGCCATGTTGACGGAAGACGTAGATACTGGAGACGGGTTGGAAGCTTTACAACATTCAGACTAGAACCTGAGCTGTATTAGTGGAGTGGAGAAGGGGTGGAAGGAGAGGACTCTGCTGCCCCCTTAGTGCCTCCTTTGGCTTCTGCACAGGGTCCCAAAAGATGCCCGGTGTCCACTCCATCCAGCCGGAAAAAGCCCAGCCCGGGCCAGCAACTCCTGGATAGTTTCTTTCGGCCTCCGGATGCATCCAGCCTCAACAGTACTGCCCAGTGACACCTCTGGAAGCCCCCACTTCCTGAGAATCCGGTTTTTTAATAAAGTGCTTATTTTTATAGTCATTTTGGAGACTTTCCACCCCCTCCCTCGCCCACTCGTTCTTCCTCTCGGAGGGACCCAGAAGGTGGTAAAGTCCTGTTTGGTGCTGACTTCCACTGCCTGAGCTCCCAGCCAGCCCCAGGCAAATGGCGGTGGGTGTTCTTTCCAGAGTGATCTGTCCTCCCACAACCCCGAGGAGAGAGGGAGAAAGCAGCTGCAGAGGGCCCCTGCCTGTGGCTGACACCCAACACCCTTGGTCCAGATCTTTGGTCGGCTCTGACTATAGAGCAGTGGTATTGTCCTAGAGCAGGTGGCTGGGCTCAGCCCTGACCCAACCCCTCCCCACCTGCAGTGGCTGCTCCCTAGGGAGAGGGGAAATGGGAGGATTTGTTGTCTTAAATTCCTACCTCAAATACTAAATTTATTTCTCTATTGTTTCATACGTAGTGAAATAATACAGCACATCAAGGGGTTAATAATAAAATTGGATAGGGTGGAGAGAAATGGGATCAGAGAAGGTCACAAAGATGGTTCAAAAGTATTGGGAAGTTCTATTTCCTAATTATGTAATTCCTTTATTATTCTTTGTATCTTGCATATATATTAGTTATAGAAGACGTAAGAACAGTTCATAGTTCAAAACAAAATCCCACCTCTTTGGGCCCCAGTGAGAGCTTCAAGTTCTGGTAGGCACCGAAGAGATGGTGCCCCTGGGGACAAAGCACCCCAAGCCTCTGCAGGTGTTTCTCAGTTCCAGCTGGCCCGGTGGTCCCCAGCCCCAGCCTTCCTCAGGCTTCCCGGTCCCTGGCTGCTTGCTCCTGCACCGACTGCCACAGGGCCCGGATGTTGCCCCAGCCAAAGCCTGTGGCCCCCTGCCTCTGAATCAGCTCCAGGAAGAAGGTGTCCTCTGGAAAGAGAGACTTGGTGAAGACCTGAAGCAGAAACTTGCCTTCATCACCGTCCAGCAGGATCCCCTGTCGCGCCAGCAGGCTAGGCTGGTGCCCAGCAGCTAGGATCTGCCTCTCCTTGCCCGGCTGCTGGTAGTATGCCTCAGGAGGAGCCAGGAGCCGGCCCCCAGCCACTGCTACCCCCTCACTGGCTTCTAGGATGTTCGGCGTGTAGAGCCCCACGTGCTGCAGTCCTGGTCCCCTGTGCCGGGCCAGGAACTGCTCCACCTGGTCCTGTCCACTAGAAGCCCCTGGCAGGGTCTCAGCCAGCACGAGGGTGGGGACAGCACTGCCTGGGGAGGTCTGCAGGGCGGTGAGCTTCAGTCCCCCTCGCCCAGATCCTGCTGTCACCTCGAGGCCTATCTCCGGATCCTCACCTGGACTCAGTGGCAGGTGGCGAAAGTCTAGACAGTCGTGGAACCAGCGCATCAGTGTGGGGGAGCTGCCAGGGGTGCAGGCCAGGGTCAGGTGGTCCACGTGGCTGACCCAGCCCGGGTTGGCTGCGGAGGCCACAGGCTGGAATCCCGGGAGGAAAGGCCCTCGGAAGCCGGCACGCTCCAGGAGTGTCACGCTGAGGTTGCCGGCGGGCGAGCTGACCACAGCGTAGGTGGCTGTGCCGTGCGTATCCTTCACGCTAACCGGGGGCACCGGCACGCTGCAGCCCCGCGCAACCAACACCCGGGCGGCGGCGCCCGCGTCCGCCACGTCGAAGCACAGGTTCGTGGCGCTGGGCACAGCATGACGTGGGTCCAGGCCGTACAGCGGCTCCCGCGGCCCTGCGCCCTCGTTCACCAAAAAGACCGCGTCGCCGCTGCGCAGGGCCAACTGCCGCCAGCCTTCTGCTTCCCGCACCGCCAGGGGCTGGAATCCGAAGAGACGCTGCAGATCCTGGGTGAGGGGCTGCCCCGCGGGCACGTGGAAGGCAATGTGGCACAGACGACGGGCGTGCACGGCCATGGCGGTCCGGATGGGGACCCTGGCTTGTCCTTCCCCTAGCGCCGCTCACCTGTCTTTTCAGGACTCCCGTACTCTCCGTCCCAGGTTTGTCGTCGGAAGCCTGTGGAGTCCATTGCCCACAGAGCGCGTTCCTCGCTCTTTTCCGAGGAGAAGTCACGGACCGACCCCTGTGGGGCTCGCGGTTCTCCCGGCCACACCCGCTCCAGCCCGGAGCCGCGTGGCGAGGCCCCTCCCCCACCCCGGTCTGCGCTGCGGGTGGTGAAAACCACGTGAAGCCAGAGCTAGGGTGGAGCCGGAGGGAGGGGGCGGCGCCAGTGACTGCGGCTCACACTCTCCCCCTCCCACCCAGACGCTGTCGCCAAGGGTACGGCGGGGACGCAGGACTGCCCTTTCCCAGAGCCTCTGGATGGGCCATGCCTCCCCCGCCACACACCCACCGCCCACGGAGATCACAGTAGCGGCCTTCACTCGGTGCCAGGCTTTCTCTCGTCCCCTAAACTGAGAGCTGGGGGAGGAGCCAGGATTCCTAACCCCCTACCCCCGGCCCCGCCCCAAGCACGGAATTTCTTACCAATGTCATGTTCTAGCTTAAAAATTCTAGAGAATTTTGCCTTTGACTCGTAATGTTCCTTTAAAACGTTAAAAAATATTAAAATGTTTTAAGTTACAGATTTTCTTTCCTCCCCAAATTGGTCTAGAGAAACTGATGTTATAGGAAGATAGGTTATTTGCACGGCTCCTACAAACCTCTCTCCTTTCTCTCTACCAGTCTCTCAAGTGTACCTATCTCTTTCTTCAACCCCACTTCTCTCTCAACAATCTTTTGCCCCCTTGTCCCAAGCAAGATTTGCAGAAAAAACTGGTGGCTCAGGACCGGAAAGAAGCAGCTGCATTCGTGTCCTTTCCCCCCTTCCTGACCCTATAGGACTAGAACTCAAGCCCTCCTTGAAGCTTCCTGACTGGGTATTGGGCCAGAGGAGCTTTCCAGTGAGATCACTGGATTGAGGAAAGTAAAAGTCTTCTGAGACTTCAGCGGGTGGCTCTTGGAGGCTTTGGGAAGGGCACTTCAAGAAGGGTAAATGGCATAAGCAAAAAGCTCAGTGAGGAATGTGAGCCAAACCCTCAGGAGCAATAGAGCATAAGGCTGGAGACATTTGAGATGGATGCTATGGTTCCAGGCATTGCAAAGGAGATTCCTTTGTCAGGGAATCTGATATAATACCATTCAGTATTACATCATTGGCAAGTTCACTGCCAAGAGGAAGGATGTGATGTAGGGAGGGCTGCAAAAGAGGTCTGGCTGCCTGTTCAGTCTTGCAGCCAGGAAGGCAGTACCCAGAAACTGATCAGCGGTGGTAAAAGGCACTTGGTGCTACTCTGCAGACTAGTAAATTGGAGAACATGGGTTCCAAAAGCCAGATAGACCAGGGTTTGAAAACTACCTCCAATATTTAGTAAGCTGTATGAGTCAGGGCAAGTTGCTTACCTTCTCTGAGGCTGTTTTCTGCTCTGTAAAAAATGGGAATAATAATAGTACCTAGTTCATAGGGTTGTTGTGATTAAATAAGATGGTATATGCTTCAGCCTGGCCAGGGGTCCAGGATTTAGCCTGTGAACTGGGGCCCAGCTATGTGGGCTCAGGGCATACAAAGTGGGTTTGTATGTCACAAGGAGAGGGGCTGCAGCAGGACTCAGAATAACAACTACATTAGGACTCCTCCTCCTAGGAGGCTTGAGCACTGGGAAGGCTCTAGGAAGGCCCTGGCTTTGGTGTGGATTCTGGGGGAAGGGCCCCTGGGAACAGGGCTCTGTGAGGGCTGGGGCAGCATAGGTTATCTTCTGTCCCCACTATCATGGTCAGGGCCCCAGGTGAGCAGCTCTAGTGCCTCCAGGCCTTTGGTCCAGCCAAAGGGGTTTCCACTCAAGGGCCCTATCTATGGACAGAGGGAACAGAAACTGGCCCCCTGACCCATCACTTCCCACCTGCTCCTGAGGGAGAGGGTAGATTTCTAAAGGCCAAGTAGGGGCTGACTTCAAGAAAGGGAGATCTTGGTTAGGGCATATTGTCCTGCAAGGGCACTGTGCTTGACCTTGACCCAGAGCGCAGGCTGGACTCATTCAGAGGCCAGCTAGGGGGGTGGGGGTAGAGGTGGTCATTGATGTTGGTCTCCCTCCAAGCCAGACTCCCAATTCCTGCTGCCGTACTGGCATCTGGGCTGTGACCAATGTAGGGCCCCTGTCTCCGTAATTACGGTCGGAACCCCTGGGGGAACTTTCGCAAGATGGCGTCCTCCGTGCCTGGCCGCAACTGCCTTCTTGCTGGGGCTAGGGATGCTGAGGGTGGACGATGGAGGGCACGCAGGTCCGAGGGCTGAGGCGATGGCGCTGCAGGAGGCCTCCTGCCACATCTGCCTTCCACAGCGGCCAGGTGAGCGGAGGTGCAGGCGGGGGCTGTGGAGGTCCTGTGCAGGTCCTGAACCTATGGAACCACGTCCCTTCTGTAGCTCTCAGCCTAAGCCCGGGGACTGGCGGACGTGCACTCCTCTCCTCCAAAACCCTGAGCCCAACCCCTATTCCGCCTCTCCTCGCCCGGCCCGAAATGGCGTTCCTCTCCCGGAACTCGCGCCTCTCAGGCCCCGCCCCGCCCCGCCCCGCCCCGCCCCGCCCCCCTCCCCCCCTCCCCCCCCCTGCCCGGGGGGGGGGGTTATCAGCGGCGGTTTTTTTTTTTTTTTTTTTAATTAAACACGACCTCTAGGTGTCACCCTTGGCCTCAGCTTAACCCGCCCCTCCCGCGCTCCTTCCCTCTCCCCTTCTCGTGGAGGCGGCTCCGGACGCTCCCGCCTTTCTCGCCCAGCGCCTGCCCGGCCTCCACCTGATTCCGTTTCTCTCCTAGTCCGTGGAGGGCTTGACATTCTACAAAGGGTGGCCTGGAAGACCTCACAGAGAAGGTGACTTTTGTGTGTGTATGCAAGTGTGGTAAAATACACATAACAGGAATATTTACCTTGTTAGCCGTTTCTAAGTGTACAGTTCAGTGGTATTAAGTACCTCTATCATCTATCTAGGGAACTCTTTCCCTAGTCCCCAGCTGAAACTCTGTGCCCATTAAAGAACTCCCCACTCTCCCCTCCCCCCAACCCCTGGAACCACGAGTCTACTTTTGACTACGCTAGAGCTTCGTATGAGTGAAATCATGCAGTATTTGTCTTTCTGTCCAACACGTTGTTCAATGGACAATTTTCAGATCTCATTTCACTGCCTCTCGGAAATATTTGATGCAGTTGGCCACTGTCTACTTTCTGAAATACTCTTGCCCCCCTTTTATAACATCATACTCACTTGGTTTTCCTTTGGCACGTTCTCGCTCCTGTCTCTGCCTATTTTTATTTTTATTTTTTTAAGATTTTATTTATTTATTTAATTGACACACAGAGACAGCGAGAGAGGGAACACAAGCAGGGGGAGTGGGAGAGGGAGAAGCAGGCTTCCCGCCGAGCAGGGAGCCCTATGCGGGGCTCGATCCCAGAACCCTGGGATCATGACCTGAGCCGAAGGCAGTCGCTTAACCAACTGAGCCACCCAGGCGCCCCTCTGCCAATTTAAAATGTTGGTGCTGCTAAGGGCTTCAGTTACCATCTCCTTGCTAGATCATCCCCACATTTATGTCCCCCTTCCTAATCTTTATTCAACTGCTTATTTACTGTCTTCATTTGGATGTCCCCCTGTCACCTCAGATTCAACATGCCCAACATTGTCCCCGTTCTTCTCATGCTCCCATCTCAGCACCTGCCCCACTGGTCTCCCGTGGTCCTATTCGGAAACCTACATCATTTTTGAACCTTGCTGTTTCTCATCCCTCACCTCGTCAGTCACCGTGTCCCTGCCCATTCTATTTCCATAACATCTCTCAAACCATCACCTTCCTCTTCATCCCTCTGTACCAGCCAAGTGCGGGGCTTCACAGTCTCTGCATCACCTGGGCACTACAATTGCCTGCCTGGCTTTAGGTTTACTACTGTTCTAACCAGTCTCCTCCTTGTAGCCAGAGTTACCTTTGAAAAATGTAGATCTGATTATGTTACTGTCCTGCTTAAAACCTTCACTAAATTCTGCTTGCACTTAAAGACAAAAAAATTTCCCCTAGCTGATCAGCCGCTGACAACCTTTCCAACTTTTGTTGTCACCGCCCCCCCCTCCCCCCCCCCGCCGGCCTGATCCCATACTGTAGTTTCTTGAAAGTTTCCTGCTTCTTCCAACTCAGAACTTTGGTCTTTGCTGTTCCCTCCTGCCTAGAATAATTTCTTTCCCACTTGCCTTGACCTGGCTAACACTTTATCAATCAGTAGGTCTCAGCTTAACTTGTTTGAGGATGTCTTCCAAGACCCCCAAGACTTATGTCCAGTGCCTCAATATTTATTAATGAACAAAGGCCTCAAGGGGCTGGTGGGTGATTATCAGACTGCAGTTTTTAACATAACCTCTAGGTGTCACCCACGACCTCTGCTTAACAGTGACTTGGCTGGGAACTTGGAAGGAGGGACTGAGTAGGCGCCTACCTGGCCCATCCATCCAACTGGGAGGGGTTATGGGAAGCCCAGTTTCTTCTCTCAGGTCTGACAACTACTCCGCCCGCTCTGGGTCAGCTGCCTTGATAGGGTGACCAACCATCTCAGTTTTCCCAAGACTGAATTCCCAGTGCTCCCAAGATGTGGAAATTTCAGTCCTTATACTGGGACAATCCCAGGCAAACCATGGGCAGAGGGGCCAAAACTTCCATGTCTGCATGAGACTAAGGTCTAGGCCTAGCAGGAGAGCTTAGCTATAAACCAGCCAAGCTCATCACAGCAACACCACTGGTGGGCTGACCTTGCAGCCTGGTAGTTGTGAGAATTTAGGGACAGAAAGTATATATATTTATTTATTTATTTTATTATTATTATTTTATTTTATTTTTATTTTTTAAAGATTTTACTTATTTATTAGAGGGAGAAAGCTCGAGCATTACAGAGAGAGGGAGAGAGCAGGATCAGGGGCAGGGGGAGAGGGAAAAGCAGACTCCCCGCTAAGCAGGGAGCCTGACGTGGGGCTCGATCCCAGGACCCTGGGATCAGAAAGTATGTATATTTTAATGAGTATAAAGAGACCCACCTATGTGTGGCATTGGTTGAGTGCCACTGGGCATAACACACATACATATTGTTTCTAATCCTCATAGAAAGCCCAAGAGTACAGAAGATCATTCCCCTTTAAGGAGATGAGAAAATAAGACTCAGAGAGGTTAAATGACCAGCCTAAGTCACACAGCTATTAAGTAAAATGGTGAAATTCAAACCTATGCCTATCTGACTACAGAGCTCCTGCTGTTTTCACGGAATCTACAGCCTGACCATTTCCCTCCTACTCCATCTTCATTTGGGAGTCCTGAGTGTGTATGTAGGAGGCATGAGGCAGGTGTAGGTAGAAGGGATTGAGGAAGAGCCCTGTGATCAGGGCGTGTGGGAGGTCCACATAGCATAGACAGTTCACCTGTCCACAGATAAGTGGGCTCTGCCATTTTGAACTAGGTATGGACATAGCCTGGGGATCTCCAGGGAGGCCCCACCATAGGCTGCTGTCCTGACACCAAGCTGTGTCCTCACTGAGGAGCCAGGGTTGTATTTTCTAGAGCCCAGGATGAAACCAGCCAGTTCTTATTTGATTGCGAATGGACATCTGGACATGGGAGAGGCACAGGGGAGGAGGCATCAGGAGCTAGCCACGAACTAGAGGGACAAGTGAGGGTTAGGAGGATAGGTGGAATTTGTGACAAGGGTCATGCTAAGCACTGTGGCTTGCCCAAAGTTTGGGCTCTGTGAATGGTTGCAATTAATGATATAGCAGCCGCTTCTCTTTCCCAGAGATATTGTAAGGCTGAGTTTTATTTTTGCCTAGGTGGTTCTTTAGCAATTGAGCTGCTTCTGAATACTCAACAAGAGTTGGTTGTGTGGAATTATGAGCAGAGGACTGACTTTGGTTGTGTAGAGGTATGGGCAGAGGCCTGACTGGACTGGGCAATGGTCAGAGCCTTAATGGGCACTCACTGGTCTGGATGCCAGAAGTCTACTCTCCAGGAGGTATAATAAGACTTTGGATTCCTTTAAGAATGTAAAGTTCTCTGGCAAGAAAGTGATTTGGGTTATGCCGTTTCACTTTATTTCCTTGGTGATGTCCACAGACTTTCAGGGTGCTAGAGCAGTCCGCAGACCTGTCCAGCCCCTGGACCTGATATGGCTTGGCGCCCTGTGGCCAGGTTCTGCCCCTGGCTCCACTCTGCCAGTCAAGTCATCCGAGAGCTGGAACTGAAGAAAGTCCACCCCAGAGCTCTCTGCTCTTCCCCAGCTGGACTTCCAATTTCTACCAGAGAACTGGGCCTCACACACTGGGCATAGAGGAGGGCTGGGGAGGAGGGGAACCATCAATAAAGCTGCTTTGTACACCAGACTCTTCTGTTCATTCTAAAAATACCTTGTATATTCCAACTTGACTAAAGGGAGGAGGATTTTGTGAAATAGTCACCAACAATATAGCATCACACTGATGTGGGACCTCTTGCCAGTAGCTCATGGAAGACAGTGACTTGGTGCAGTGGAAAGCACATGACTTTAGCGTCAAACAGAATTGGTTTCTGCTACTTTCTTGGTGGGTGACCTTGGGAAAGTTACTCGACCTCTCTGACTCTTGATTTCCTCAATTGATAAGTAGGAATTATGATAATGTCTATGTCACAAGTTTGTTTTGAGGTTTAAATTTGTTAACCAACATATATAAAGCCCTAAATCTGGTATATAAAAATATGATATTTATTTAGTGCTTATTATGTGGCATGCCATGTTTAAGTGCTTTATCAGCATAGCATGGGCTCATATAGCCCTATGAGTTGAATACTTTCATTGTCTATGTTTTATAGATACAAAACTGAGACTTGAGGAGTTTGAATAACCTGCCCAAAGTTACACAGCTGGTAAATAGCAGATCTAGGATTTGGACCCAGACAGTCAGGTTCCAGCTCAGGCGTACTTAACTACCAAGCCATGATGCCATATGGAATAGGGCTGAATAAAGAACAGCTATTATGATCATAGTAATTTAGTATTAAGTGCTTTTTATATCCATGGTGCTAAGTGTTAATTATTAGCATATTTGGACGCAACATTTATCCTTTTTGTTTCTATTTTTTTCCACAGCCATGGCAACAAAGAGCCTTGTGCTCGCTACAGCAGAGCGTCCTGCTTTTGTCCGATCCAGTCCGGTGCGTCAGTCTCTGCAAACAACAAAAGATGTGGCCGCTGGCCCCCTGTCCCTGCCCCCACTAGAGGACCAAGGGAGGCTGAGGCCTCTCTGGAACCAAGCTAGGAGAGCCGCAGACAGGTACAGATCGGCAGACTGAGAGCAGGGCTCACAAAAGCGAGGTCATGCTTAATAAGCCTGATTAATTTCTTTGAGTGGCAACAATGCAAGGGGACAGGGGTGAAAAGAGGGACAGTAATTCATCCTGATTCCAAGGCACAGGAACGCTGTTAAAACCAACACAGGGATTTTGTGGTGATGCTGCTGGGGCCTGGAGGGGTTTGGTGGGGCTCAGCCTTGGGGGCAGCTGGAAGGACGCTCAGGGAGTGGCTCATGGTGACCTAGTGAAGAGGAGACCCAGAGCAGGGACAGGGCACAACCTGCCCAAGCCACCTAACCAAGACACAAATCTCACCAGGACACTTGCCTGTTAATTCCCTTCCAATGGCTTCCCACAACCTAAATATGGTATAATGTGAATGATAGTGAAACAATAAAAACTGCATTTATTTGATACTTACTATGCATAGGGTGCTTTACAGAGAGGAAACTGAGGCAGAGAGCTGAAGAAACCTGCCTGGTCCCACAATTATTATTATTTTTATTAACATATAATGTATGTATTATTTGTTTCAGGGGTACAGGTCTGTGATTCATCAGTCTTACACAATTCATAGCACTCACCATAGCACATACCCTCCCCAATGTCCATCACCCAGCCACCCCATCCCCTCCACCCCCCTCCACTCCAGCAAACCTCAGTTTGTTTCCTGAGGGTCCCACAATTATTAATATTCACTGAGACTCCAACCCAGTCTGCTCTCATAGGCCCTTTGTTGACCCCAACTATAGTTCCAGTCCATTTATAACTGTGTTTAATGGTGGATCTCTTCCATCAGACAGGAAGCTCCTCTGTGACAGGACCCATAACTGATTCAGTCTCTGCAATGTTAGCCCTCGGTAGATGTTGGTGATGCTGAAGCTTCTGTGTCCTTTGTGCTTCTCCCTCTGCACACTCTCCCTAGGTGAGTTCATCCATGCTTTAGGCTTCAATTCTCACCTCCTGGAGGAAGACTTCTAAAATAGCCATTATGGTTGACTCCTTAACTTCAATACCACCCTAGATGATTACTCTGAGTCCATCATATCAATATTCCATCCTTCTTGCCAGTAATTGGTTTAGGGATGGGGATATACTCTGGTCCTGTCCAGTGAGGCTAAGGGGACATTTTCTGGGGGGGCTTCTGGGAAAGGTTTCTTCAATCCTAGGAGAGAGCCCTTGGAAGCAATAGTGACTCTTCTTCCTGGGAATGTTGTCAAGCCTGAATGTGGACTGTAACTAACGCAGCTGTTGTACTAACAGCTGAAGATGCAGCCAACAGCAAGGATGGCAGAGTGCAGAGCTGGAAGGAGTCTTTGTCCTTGACAGCACTCAGTCTGCCAACCCCAGAGGCCACCCTAATGCTGAACTTCCTCAAACAAGGGAAATTAAATATTGTCACTGCAGAAGCCATTGAGAATGGGCTTTCTGATATTTGTAGCAGAAAGCATTCTTACTGCTACAACCAAGGCAGCATTATGGCTTTTGTAGTTCCCTTCCTACAGAACAATTTCTTTTTAAATTACATTTTATGATTGCACTGGCATAAAGATGAATATATTAACATTGTACATTAAAACATCTTTGACTTAAACGTTTGTTTTTTTCTCTGATTTAAAGAAGATTACAGCATTTTTTATGGATTACTAAAAGTATTGGAGAACTAATGTGCTTAGTGTGCATAGTAGATAGAATGGTCCTAGATACAACTCCCAAATATCCATCTCTAGTCCATACCTCCCTTTTGACCTTCAAACCTTCACATCTAACTGCTTATTGGATAGTTCCACGTGAGTGTCTTACCTCAATTTAACATACCCATGGCTGAACACATAATTTTGCACACACCTTCTTTTTGTCCAATGTCCCCTCTCTGAAGGAACTATTCACCACCCAGCTAGTTGCACCAGTCAGAAACTTGGGACCCCAACCTCTCTCACCCCATGCCCAATCCATCACCAAATGCTGTCAGTTTTCCTTCTGAAATGGCTCTTAAAAGCATTTACTTGCTTCCATTTCCACTCCTATCTCCACTGCTGTTGCCCTTATTACCAGCATCTCTTGCCTAGATTACTGCCATGGACCCTAATGGTCTCCCTGCATCTCACCCTCTCTGTAATCTTTTATCTACACTGTTCTCAGAAAGATCTTTTCCAGCTACAAAGCTGATTCTGTTATTTCCCTGGTTAAAACCTGCTGATGGCTTCTGTTTCTCTTGTAACAGAGACCCAAACCTTTAACAAGTCTTCCAAGGCCCTGTCCTGCTTGGCCCCTGCCTCATTTTGTTCTTCTCTCTTACTCTGTGCTCAGCCACGTGTTCTTCCCTTAGCCCCTTGAACACAAAGGCTCTCTCCTGCCATAGGATCTTTGCACATACTATTCTTCCATTTTCTACTCCTCCTTCAGTTTCAATATATTTTTCCAAGTAAGCCTTCACAGACTTCCCAGTCTACCTATGGACACTGGGCAAGTTTCTTAACTCCCTGATGCCTGTTTTCTCATCTGTAAAATGAAGATGATAATAATGCCTAACTCATAGGTTTGCTGTGAGGATTAAATAGAATGATGAATGGGAAGCACTGTGAGGTCAGACTGGTGCTGTGTTCTGCTTGGGCAATTGTCCTGCCCTCTGCCTGTCTTTCTAGATGGGAAAAGTAGTGGAGACTCCCCCTCCGCCCCAGTTCTAGGTGGGAATCTTGGGGTAAGATGGGTCCTAAAATGTGAGGGTTTTGAGGAAGAGCATCTACACAAGGGCACTCAAAAATTTCTAAGTGACTTCAGTGAAACCAAGGAGCTAATTGTGCCCGGGAGTCATTGATAATGCCTGGGTTGGGCTGGAGTACTCAGAGAGAGGGAGAGATCAAGAGAACCCACAAAGGTCAGGGAGAGAGAGGAGGTCAGCAGGAGCACACCACATTTCTATCAAATCTACAAATGGCCTGTAGCCTGTAGAGCAAAAGACACTGATTGCAACAGGGTCTGTATGTCAGGCAAACCTGGGCTTCCATCCCCACCCTGTCACTTATGGACTGGAGGATCAGGAAAGTCACTTCACTTCTCTGTGCCTCAGTTTCCTTATCTATAAAATAAAGCTCATGAACTTATTTTGCAGGGTTGGTAGGGGGATTAAATAGAACTGTATTAGTTTGCTCAGTCTGCCATGACAAAGTTCTGTACAGGCTACCTTAATTTATCGTACTTCGCGTTACTGTGCTTTGTAGATTCTGTTTTTTACAGATTGAAGGTTTGTGGCAACCTTGTGTTGAGCAAATCTATTGGCTCCGTTTTTCCAATAGCATTTGCTCACAGGGTGCCTGGGTGGCTCAGTTGGTTAAGCTTCTAACTCTTGATTTTGGCTCAGGTCATGATCTTGGGGTCATGGGATCAAGGCCCGTGTTGGGCTCTGCACGGAGCACTGACTGTGGAGCCTCCTTGAGGCTTGAGATTCTCTCTCTCTGCTCCTCCCCCACCCCCTTGTAGTGCTTTTGTTCTCTGTTTCTAAAAAAAAATGTTTCCTACATTTGCTCACTTCGTGTCTCTGTGTCACATTTTGATAATTCTCACAATATTTCAAACTTTTTCATTATTATTATATTTATTACAGTGATCTGTGATCAGTGATTACGACTCACTGAAAGTTCAGATGATGGTTAGCATTTTCTAATAAGATATATATATTATATTTTTAGACATAATGCTGTTGCTCACTTAATAGACTACAGTATAGTGTAAACATACTTTACATGCCCTAGGAAATCAAAAAGCTCACTTGACTCTCTTTATTGGAATATTCACTTTATTGCAGTAGTTTGGAACCAAATCTACAATATATTCAAAGTAGGCCTGTACCGCAGACAAGGTAGCTTAAACAACAGAAATTTATTTTCTCACAATTCTGGAGGCTAGAAGTCTAAGATCAAGGTTTCTGAGAGGCTGGTTTCTTTTAAGGTCTCTCTTTGTTGATGGCCGTCTTCCTCCAGCGTCTTCACATAGTCTTTCCTCTGTATGTGTCTGTGTCCTAATCTCCTCTTCTTGTAAGAACAATAGGAATATTGGATTAGGGCCTACTTTTTTTTTACCTTAATTTCTCTTTAAAGGCTCTATCTTCAAACATGGTCATATTCTGAGGTACTCGGGGTTAGGACTTCAACATAGGAATTTTGGGGTCATACAATTCAGCCCATAACAGGAATATAGACCTATGTCAGTAACTAGCATACAGCAAAGACTCAGTTATGCTAATTACTTTTTTGTCTCTAATTGGAAGAGCAGACAATGGCAGTGCATTCAGAGAGTCCCAGAACTCCATAGATAACTATGGCTTTTAGCCTTTTGGCACCTCTGATTTTCTTAAGCACTGGGACTTTCCTCTGCTCCTTGGAGTGGGAATTGTGATAAATCACATCATGTCTGAAAGCAACTGGGAACTCTAGGAGTTAATTTTATTTTTAGTATATTGACTTAGCTAAAAAAAAAAAACACAAAAACAAATCCAAAATATTATCTGCCAATCACCAAAGCAATTAAACCCTGACAATATCTGCCTGCAGACTTTGCTGAAGTGGACCTATAGTTGATCTGAGTAGGTAGCCCTAACTCCACCCACTGACTAATCAGTGTTAACCAAGCGTGAGTTTTTGTGCCAGATGCTGTGGCACAAATCCAGGACACAAGTCCCTGCCTCAGGATCCAGAGGGTTTGGTTGGGATGTTCGCTCCTTTCAGGAAAAGACAACAGAAAGCATCCTCTGATGTGAGCAAAGCGAAAGTTCAGACAGTTTGATGTACCTGTGGGACATCCAAGTGGAGCTGCCCAGGGGCCATTGGATGGACACCTGTGGAGCTTTAGAGACTGGTCTGGTTTGGTGATATAGATTTGGGAGTCATTGTAATAGAAATGCAACTGTGGGGAAGAGTGCCATCTTTGAGGGATAATATGGCACGTGTGGAGAGAAGAGGGCCAAGACCAAGTCCCAGTTTTTTTGGGAGAGAGAATCTGATTTGCTCAGCTTGAGTCCAGTCGGCTGGGGTTAATGGGTTAGAGTCAAGTCAGATAAACATGGTGCTGAATCCCAGGACCTCAACCCTGTAGGCGGATGTGGGAGAGGTCATTCTTCAAGAAGGCAGTTGTTAAGCTGATATGGCATCAAAAATATGGCTACCAGAGTATCCTCCTGTAGAATTGGCACTCACATTTAGTAGGCACTCAATAAATATATGCTGAATCAATGAATATATAAATAAATGAATTACTTAATGAAGGGATGAATAATCTTGCTACAGACTTTTTTGTAACATTGTTTTTATTGATATGCAATGCACATACTATAAAATTCTCAATTTTATTTATTATTATTATTTTTTTAAAGATTTTATTTATTCATTTGAGGGAGAGAGAGAGAGAAAGAGAGCAGAGGGGCAGAGGGAGAAGCAGACTCCCCACCAAGCAGGGAGCCTGACGTGGGGCTTGATCCCAGGACTCCAGGACCACGACCTGAGCCAAAGGCAGACGCCCCACCAACTGAGCCACCCAGGTGCCCCTAAAATTCTCAATTTTAAAGTGTACAATTCAGTAGTTTTTATTTAGTATTGGCACATATGTTTGATTCATGTTTCCTTTCATGAGACACATGATTGAATAGAGTCCTGTGTGGATATGGAGTCAGTTTGATCCCGCCCCCTCATCTACAGTTTTTCTTACACAGAAGGTAACTTGAGGAAAGAGACTCCTTTCCCTTCTTTGGAGGATGCTCAAGGGCAGGAGCTGGAAAGGGCCAGCCCCTGACCTGGGAAGGCTACAGAGGGGCAGTGAGGAATACTGAAGGTATTCTGGGTAAAGGGAGGAATGCAGGCACACACTGTCACTGCCTTCAACCCCTCTATGAGACTGCAGCAGGCAAGATGTACTACCAGATGGCCCTGGCCAAAATAAATCCCATAAATGCCAAAAACTCCCTCAACAATGGAGGCAGGGATGCTCAGAGAGCATGGAAAGGACTGGAAAGAATTTTTATTTCCTTATCCCTTCTGTTGGAAGAATAATGACCCCTCAAAGAAACCTGTGTCTTAATCTCCGGAACCTGTGACTATGTTATGTTATATAGCGAAGGGGACTTAAGGTTGTTAATCAGCTAACTGATTATCCAGGTGGGCCTAATATAATCAGAAGGGTCTTTAAGAGTGGAAGGTGGAGGCAGAAGAGGAATCAGAGTCAGAGAAGGGGATGTACAATGGAAGCAGGGGTTAGGGTGATTTAATGCAAAGACTTAATCTACTTTTGATGACTTTGAAGGTAGAAGGGAGCCATAAGTCAAGGAATGAGGGCTGCCTCTGGCAGCTGGAAAAGGTAAGGAAATGGATTATCTCCTAGAGCTTCCAGAAGGAACACAGCTCTGCCAATAACCTTGATTTTAGCCCAGTGTGACCTATTTTGAACTTCTGACCTCTAGAACTACAATATAAAAAATTTGTATTGTTTGAAGCTACTAATTTGGTAGTAATTTGTTATAAAAGCAATAGGAAACCAATAGACCTTCCTAGCTATCTAATTCCTAAAAGGGACAACAGCAATATTCACTTTTAGATTTTTGTTTCTTTTTATCCCTTTGAATTGTTCTCTATTTTCTCTAAGATCTGCTACATTTTGTCTTCCTGGGTCCCATTTTTCCCTCCAGGCAGAGGGCCCTTTGGGGATGTTGCTAAGTCCTTAAGCCCAAGAACATGTCTACCCGAGTCCATCTGTCCTTCCAAGGCCTGTCCCAAATGCCACCTTCTGCTTGAAACCCTCATCATTTTCCCCAGTGGATAATCTTTCTTCCTCTCCATCCCTGCAGCACACTCACTCCTCACTGGGACACTTGTCACACTGTCTTCTACATTCAGGACTTTGTCTCAACTCCTCTAGGAGCTTGTGTCTGTTTGTCCTTCGCTGTTTTAAATTGCCAGCCTTTGTAATCAGGAAAAGGCATGTACTTTGTTTCCAGTTCGGGGAGAGAGCTCAGTAAGAGATAAAGAACAAAAATGTGTTGTTCCCCTAGGACTCTAATCTCAGCTCCTTGCTCCTGCCCGTAGATGATGTCAACCACCAGGAAAAGACAACAATAAATCCTGTGCTGAAGGTCAGCCAATGGCTGCTTTACTCACTGTACTGGCTATCTCTTGTACCCTCCTCATATCCTCTGGGCCCTCCTTTGACACCATTATTGCTGGGGAACTAGCTTCACACAAGTTTTAGGTGGCAGCAACACATCTCCGCTCCTCTACACATCTCACTTTCTGTCTCAGGGCTTCTGTAAGAGCCACCTGCATTCATATTGGTGCTAGGAAGTGCGAGGGTTTAACACATCATGAGACAACTCTTGATCAAAAGGATATGGGAGTTGAGGGATAAATGTTCCTCTCTTATGGTCAATGCGGAGACACTTTTGAGGTGGTTTTCCACAGCTCCTCAGAACGTTCCAATAAGATCAAGCCCCAGTTTCCACAGCCGTGATCAACTCAGGCATGCGCTTTTTTTTTTTAGGGAGAGAGTGAGTGTGCAAGAGCGAGGGGGGTAGGGGCAGAGGGAGAGGGGAGAGGGAAAGAGAATCTTGAGCAGGCTCCATGCCCAGTGTGGAGCCTGATGCAGGCTCGATCTCACCACCCTGAGATCACGACCTGAGCCGAAATCAAGAGTCAGACACTTAACCAACTGAGCCACCCAAGTGCTACATCTCAGGCATGCACTCTTGAATTAGATTTCCCTTCTTTTGTGTTTCCCTCTCCCTAGTCCCTGACTTTGGTCACATGGATTACCTCTTAAAGTAGACTACCTGCATGTGAACACCAGGCTGTCCCTTCTGAGGGAATCCAGCCTTAGATGCCTCCCTTGTCACTGGAGCTGCACTTTTATCACATGACTGGACTGACCAATGTGAAGCAGCCGAGGCCATTTTGAGTGTCAGCCCTGTAGGTCTACCCAAATACAGAAACTGTAGGAATCACTTGTCTTCATGTATCATCCCACCTAGATGTAGCAGCCTGAGCTCCCTTTTTTGAACATACTTTATGGACTAAATGCTAAGCCATCGATGGTTTCAACAAAGACAGGAAGAGGCCTAGGCTATACCTTACTCATTTTGGTATCTTTTATAGTTTATTACATGTATCAGGTGCTCAATCTGAGCAAGCTGAAATACCACACCTATTACATAACTCCCTTCAACGTTTCTAGATAAATGGTGGCTCTTTTTGCTTGCTCCTGCCTGACACATACTATATAGTAAAATGATAGTAATATATATTGAGCACTTACTATATTCCAGATACTAAGTGCTTTATGCACACTATCCCAATTATTATTAATAGTCTTCCTGTGTAATAGGTCCTCTTATTATCTCCATTTATAGATGTGAAAATTGTGGCTCTGAGAAATTAAGTAACTGCCTAGAGTTGTACAGTAAGTAAATAGTGGAGCCAAGATTTGAATTCAGCATTTCTGACCCCAGAGCTCTCTTAATCACAATGATCAATTGGTAAGCAAACAAAGACTATTAGTATAAGGATAGACCTATAGGTCGATGGGATAGAATTGAGAGTCCAGAAATAAATCCATATACCTATGCTCAATTGATTTTCGTTAAGAATGCCAAGACCATTCAGTGGGGAAAAGGTAGTCTTTTCAACAAATGATGCTGGAACAATTGAGTATCAATATACAAAATAATTAATTTGGACCCCTAACTCACCATATAAAAATATTAACCCAAAATGGATCAAAGACCTAAATGTAAGAACCAAAACTATGAAACTCTTAGAAGAAAACATGTCATCTTGATGTTAGATGAGGAAATGATTTTATTTTATTTTTTTGAGTTTTAAAAATTGTTTTTTTATTAATTCTATTTTATTATGTTATGTTAGTCACCATACATTACATCATTAGTTTTTGATGTAGTGTTCCATGATTCATTGTTGAGGCAATGATTTATTGAATATGACACCAAAAGCCCGAGCAACAAAAGAAAGAAGATAAATTGGACTTTATCAAAATTAAAAGCTTTTGTGATTCAAATGACATTACCAAAAAAGTGAAAAGACAACCCACTGAATGGAGAAAATACTTTCAAATAATATATCTGATAAGGGTATAATATCTAGAATAAATAAAGAACTCTTTTAAGTCAACAATAAAAAGACCGATAACTCTTTTTTTTTTTTTTTTACATGGGCAAAGGATGTGAATAGACATTTCTCCAAAGATACATAATATCATTAGTCATTAGGGAAATGCAAATCAAAATCACTGTAGGATACCACTTTGTACCCACAAAGATAGCTACAATAATATTTTTAAGTGGAAAATAACAAGTGTAGGTGAGGAGAAATTAGAATCTTCATACATTGCTGGTAAGAACATAAAATGGTGCAGCTGCTGTGGAAAACAGTTTGGAAGTACCTCAAAAAAATTAAACAGAGTTACCATATGATCCAGCAATGCCACTCACAGGTATATACTCAAGAGAAACGAAAACTTATATTCACACAAAAACTTGTACGTGAATGTTCACAGCAGTATTATTCATAGTAGCCAAAAAGTGGAAGCAACCCAAATGTCTGTCAACTGATGAGTGGATAAACAAAATTTGATATTATTAATACAATAGAATATTATTCAGCCATTAAAACAAATCAAGTGTTGAGGCTCCAGAGTGGCTCAGTTAAGCATCTGACTCTTGGTTTTGACTCAGGTCATGATCTCATGGGTTCTGCGATTAAGCCCCGTGACAGGATCTGTGCTCGGTGAGGAGTCAGTTTGAAGATTATCTCCCTCTGCCCCTCCCCCCACTCACATGCTCTCCCTCTCTCTCTAAAGTAAATAAATCTTAGGGGTGCCTGGGTGGCTCAGTTGGTTAAGCAGCTGCCTTCGGCTCAGGTCATGATCCCAGAGTCCTGGGATCGAGCTCTGCATCGGGCTCCCTGCTCAGCGGGGAGCCTGCTTCTCCCTCTCCCACTCCCCCTGCTTGTGTTCCCTCTCTCGCTGTCTCTCTGTTAAATAAATAAATAAAATCTTTAAAAAAATAAAGTAAATAAATAAATCTTAAAAATGAAGTACTGATACATGCTACAACTTGGATGAACCTTGAGAACATTATGCTAACTGCAAAAAGCCAGACATAAAGGTCACATTATATGATTTCATTTATAGGAAATTTCCAGATTAGGCAAATCCATAGAGACAGAAAGTAGGTTTTTGTTTGCCTCTTGATTGAAGGCAAGCTGGGTCCCTTTGCAGAAGAACCATACAGAATTGTCACAAGCATATAATATAAATCTTCCTCTTGAGCCTTTTCTAAAGATAACCTGATGTCATTTACTAGAGTGACAGCACAGGAGAAAAGGAAATACCCAGAACTTTGGCAGATGATTAGGCAATGCCTTTGAATTGATGTTAATTCCTGGGAGCCCAAAATGCCATTGTAGCCCACTAAAGTATAGGACCAGTTGGTCAATGGGTCCACCCTTTAGTTATTTCTCTAATTCCTGAAGGAATAATTGTAATAGACATACTTGGCCAGAGGCAAAATTACTACATTGGCTCTCTAATCCATGGGACAAGGTCATTATAGTAGAAATAGCTAAGTGGAAGGCCCTGGAACTGCTTCCTACCAAGATAGTAAACCAGAAGCAATGGTGCATTTCTGGGGGGGAAATGCAGAGATTAGTGCAACATCAAATACTTGAAACATGCAAGAATGGTGATATCTAGCATATCCCTATTTAATTCACTTGTTTGGCCTGGGCAAAAGTAGAATAGATATTGGAAAATGTAGATTTTAATAAACTTAATTAGGGTGTGACTTCAATTGCAGCTCCTATTATAAAAGAGTTTCTTAACTGGAACAAATCAAGAGCCCCTAGCACTTGTTATGTGACTAATGCTTTCTTCTCCATACCAAGTTGTAAGAACAACCATAAGCGGTTTACTTTTTTTTTTTAAGGTTTTATTTTTAAGTAATCTCTACATTCAACATGGGGCTTGAACTCACGACCTTGAGATCAAGAGTCACATGCTCCACTGACTGAGCCAGCCAGGTGTCCCTAAGTGGTTTATTTTACTTGGCAATGTCAACAGTACACATTTACTGTCTGTCTCAGTGCTATGTCAGCTCTCAACCTCTGCCATATTTTAGTCAGCAGAGATCTTGATTGTCTTGATATTCCATAAAATATCACACTTGTCCATTACATTGTTGATATTATGCTGATTGGATCTGATGATCGGAAACTAGCAGTTAATTTGGAAGCCTTATAAGATATATATAAACATGAAGTGTGAGAAAAACCATATGGCCTGCCACCTCAATGAAGTTTCTGGGAATCCAGTAGACTGAAGCATGTTGAGATATCCTTCCCAAGGTGACAGAAAAGTTGATGCATATCCTACCATGACAGAAGAATCACAATGATTGGTAGGCCTTTTTTGATTTTGGAGGTAATATATACCATATTTTGAACTGGAATCATCTAAGGAGTCACCCATAAGGCTGCCATTTTAAAATGGGGAACAGAGCAAGAAAAGGTTCTGCAACCATGTCCAGGCCATAGAATAAGATGCTCTTCTATTTGGTCCTTATGATCCAGCAGATCCAATGATATTTGAGGATCTCCAGCAAATAAGGATGGTGAATAAAACATTAGGTAAGCACCAATAGGAGAATCACAGTATAGACCTCTAGGATTTTGGAGCAAATCTATGGCCTTTAATCATTTACTCCAGTGCTTGTTTAATGAATTCATGGATAACATGGATATGATGGTAGAGATGAAATACCTTCATGGGCTTAAAAACATGGACTTCCCCTTAAGGAAGCTGACTTGACTATTGCTACTTTTGAGTACCTAATCTGCTAACATGATGTCAACACTGAGTCCCCAATATGGTAGCATTCCCTAGGGGGAAAAGCCAGCCTCCTGACGGCAGGCTGAATACATGATATCTCTTCCATCATGGAGAGGTCATCAATTCATCCTCAGGGGAATAAACATATGGTATGGATTTTCCCACACTACCTGTAATGTTCTGTTAGCTCCACCATCTGTAAACTTTCTCAAGAATGCTTTATCCACTGTCATGGTATTCTGTCCACAAGCAGTGGACTCATGCCCAAGGAATTAACTGGTTTTACTATATACGCCATTACCTAGAAGTAGATAGCCTAATAAAAAGGTAGAATGGAGGGGTGCCTGGGTGGCTCAATTGGTTGGGCGCCTGCCTTTGGCTCAGGTCATGATCCCAGAGTCCTGGGAGCGAGCCCCACATTGCGTTTCCTGCTTAGCAGAGAGCCTGCTTCTCCCTCTCCCTCTGCCTGCCACTCTGCCTACTTGTGTTCTCTCTCTGTCAAATAAATAAATAAACTCTTTAAAAAAAGGTAGAATGGATTACTAAAGTTTCAGTTTTGATATAAGTTGGTAGACAACACTCTGAAACAATGGGGTTCTGTCTTACAGGATGCAGTATATATTCTGAATCAGATAATTATATGGTACTTTCTCCCCCTTAGCCAGAATACATGGGTCTAGCAATCAATGTTTGCAAGCAGAATGGCCCATTTCACTCTTATACCCAATAACCCACTCACAGCATTTTTGCTTCCCATGTTGTTGACTTTTAGCTTTGATAGTTTGGAGGTATTATTCTCAAGTGAAAAATGCTTCTGCACAGGAGGGTTCTAGTTCCTCTGTGTGCTAGCACTAGTCATGATGCCTCGTGGAGCAGTGGTGAGGACTTGAGCATATCTGAGACTCCCTCAAGGCTAGAAGTGCTTATTGTTGGGACATCATTTTCTGTGCCAGAAGCTTGGGTGTGGGAAGTCTCCCAGCCAGCGATGGGCACTAAACTGTTGTAGGTTGTTTCTGGGTTGGGTTTAAAGTTGATGCTGCTTATGGTTTGAGTTTATGACTTGGTATTTTCCTTATTATGTTCCTTAATATATAACTTGGTATTATTGGGGAGAATTGGGTGAATAGGGAGAAGAGGAGATGGCACATACTGGGAGAAGAGCTTGTGGTGCCTTGTTGCAATTGGTTAGGCTTAACCTTTGTTAAATTTGGGTTGTCTGAACCATCAGCATCTGGGTGTCACAAAAGACTAGCTGCAGGAAATTGTCTTTCTGCATTGTTCCAACATACCCTTAAGCTTAAACTTCCCCTTCCCCCTCAGGTGGCAATACCCATGCTTATGCCATCTTATTCTGTTTTCTGCTGCCCTTTTGTTCCCATTGTAACCATTTAATAAACCAGCAAGTTCATAAGTAACCCAGTCTTCCAGGTCATCTGTCAGTCTAGCTGCCCATGGACTTGTATGTGGGCCTGAGCCAGGACAATTTGGGTTATATCTGTTAATGTGACCTCATTTGTACCTACAGGTTGGTGAGGTTTAGGGAAATTCTGGTATAAAAACATTTCCAAACTGAAAGTTTTTCTGAGAAAGAAAAAAAAAAAAAACCCAATCAAAACAAGGCATTTGCAAATACTGGCACATGAAATATATATTTCCAATTTATATTTGAATGGTTATATACCTCATATATTAGTGCTGACTACACACATCAAAAATCCTTCATGGCTATGAACATGATGTTCTTGTTCTTCCTAGCATTTTCTGCCCAGAAGTCTTCTCTGCTCCCTTACACCTCTGCTCCCTTATACCACCATCATTAAAAAGAATTGCCCATTAATACCCATCACCATGCTATACGCAAACAATGAATCATGGAACGCTACATCAAAAACTAATGATGTACTACTGTATGGTGACTATTATAACATAATAAAATAAATTTTTAAAAAAAGAGTTGCCCCCCCCCCCCCACAAACAGTTGCCCATTAACATCCTCAGGTGCATAATTGTTGCAAAAAGTATTAGTGGCATTAACTTTAGAAAAATTGTCAAAAGAGCAGAGGGGTAGTTCTTGAGCTACCTGCATCCTGTACTTTACATCCTGTATATTACACTGATATCTCTAAATAAAACATTTTGAATGTTTGCACATCTGCTGATAAGTGAACATTTTTGCTCTATTACATGTTTCAAGCAACAGTTTGATTTTGCCATCTTGTGGGTACAGCGTTATTAGTCCAACTTTGAATTTTTTGTGCATTTTACTGATATTTTACATAAGTAAATGGAAAATGGAAAGATGAAATTGCTGATAGTGGTGGTCAAATGTATATGTCTTATAAACATATTGCAGTTGAGATAAAATGGCTTCCATTTGGTTAACCTGAAAGTGCTGACTTTTTATTCTTATTTGGATGCCCATTAGTGTTAACTCAGTTCATTTTGTGTTGATTTTAAAGGGAAAAAAATTAAAGAATAGTTTTAAAATGCTGGAAATATATAATCAGATATAATTAGAGATTATATATATTTATACATATATATGTATATTTGTATATACATATAAATATATATAGCTACATATATATTTGCTTATTGAGAATAGATGTCTTTCCTTTCCTTGATAAATAAAGTTAAATTTTCATACATTTGACTTTCATACAAGATTTTATGAACAAATCATATATGAAATAGGATATTTACTGCTTATCCATTTTCCTGGGACACCACTGATCAAAATTGACAAGGAACCTTAAGGGGAACAGGAGAATTTTTCAGATTCTAAAAGCACCACAATAGGGGTGCCTGGGTGGCTCAGTCAGTTGGGTGTCTGCCTTCGGCTCAGGTCATGATCCCAGGGTCCTGGGACTGAGTCTCACATCGGGCTTCCCGCTCAGTGGGGAGCCTGCTTC
This sequence comes from Phoca vitulina, assembly GCF_004348235.1. Taxonomy (NCBI): domain Eukaryota; kingdom Metazoa; phylum Chordata; class Mammalia; order Carnivora; family Phocidae; genus Phoca; species Phoca vitulina. Next base: position 66,043,717 of record NW_022589705.1, read on the forward strand.
TCCCTCTCCCTCTACCTGCTGCTCCCCCTGCTTGTGTTCTCCCTCTCACTATCTCTCTTTGTCAAATAAATAAAATCTTTGTAAAAATTAAAAAAAAATAAAAGCACCACAATAATACGAGAAGATATATGTTAGCGGAACCTACTGTGGTAATCATTTCACAATATACATAAATCAACCATCATGCTGTATGCCCTAAACTTACACAGTGATGTATGTCAATTATTTCTCAATAAAACTGGAAAAAATATTATACAGTTAATAAAATTGCATGACAGGGCTCAACAACAACAGTAGTAGTAACTCCTGTTTAAGCACTTGCTGTGTTTCAGGCTCTATGCTTGCTATGTCACAAATCCAATCTCATTTGATTCTTACAGTCATTAATTGAAATAGTCAATATGCTGTCCCTCCATTTTATAATATAGCATCCTAGAGTTCATAGAATTAAAATGACTCATCCAAAATCACACAGCCAGTATGTAGAGGCATTTGTTGATTCCAAAGCCCATGTAGTAATCACTACCTTGTATTACTCTACTGTTTGCTCAACAGTCAAGTTTGAATAAGCCTCTTTTAGAGTCAGATTATGACTAGATAATAAAATCTGTGTAAGAAAAAAAGGCAAGAATCTCTGTGTCTTGTGGTACAAATAGATAAAATGCTTTCAGGAACAAGAAATAATAAACATATTGAAAATAGGTATCTTTCCCATTTATAATGTATTGAAAGGGGAACAAGAGAACACCCAATACATTACAGGTTATTGATATGACATTTTGCAGAAGACTGAGGCTGATGAAACATTTGCTTTGCTATATCACTGCCATATTGTATTATCTGTCCCCACCTTAAGACGGAATCTGAATGAATATGTGCATTCCTTTCTCTAATTTGCTTCTTACTTACACTGTAAAAGAAGTCCTTTTCTAAACAATCTAGAGAAGAATGTTTAAGAAACTGAAAGCATTGTGTTAGCCAATAGCCCCTGTTGCAGCTATTCCACTTGCAGAAGCAGAAATGCAAACCTACAAATGTTGACCAAATGACAATATGCCAGAAAGGTCTTTAAAAAAAAATGTTGCACAAACCACAGGGAAGCAGTTGGGTTTCTGACTGGAAATACATCAATTAAAGGAGTAAATGAATGTGAGGAAGGAGGAAGGAAAAAAAAAAGCATGTTCCAGTCTTGGCTGATCTTCAACTCGGAGCAACCAATAAAAATTTTAGAGACAAAGCAGAAAAACCTGCTGGCAATGGTAGCTGGAACCTGGTGGCAATGGTAGCTTAGAATATAAGACCCATTAGATTGAATCTGAGTAAATTTTGGTCTATTTTTCCTGAAGATCTTTTCTAGAAATGAATGCCATTTGTATATGAGAGTTGAGGAGACATAATTAATGTATTTATTCAGTCAGCAATCACATACCAGGTGCAGGATATAGTGATGCCTGAGTGAGATTCGAAGCTGTATAGGATGTATGGGCCATGAAGAGGATTAGGGGAGAGTGTGTGGGGTGTTCCAGGCAGAGGGAACAGTATATGCTGAGGTACACAGGAGAGGCAGATGTTGATGTTAAAAGGAATGATATTCTCTGTCTACTGGGAAAAATTGCTCTTCAAAAAAAAGAAAAAATCATGGCTCATTTTCACTTTCAGGAGAGGAATAGCATTCATGGCACAGGTAGATGGTTCTTTTTGTTGAGGAAAACAATGTGTGAGATTTGGGAGGGCTCAGAAATGCCTGGAGAAGAGGAGGACTGGAGAGAGCAGAACTGATCTGCCAAAGAAAGCAGGAAGTGATAGGAATTTGGAGTTTTGGGGCAGCTGGGGGAATAGGCCTGGGCAGCTTGGAGAGAGTAGAGCAGTGAGGAGAAGAAATGAAAAGATGGGAAGGTTAGGTCCAAGGAAGAGCCTTGGGCAAAAGAAGTCTTTGTGAGTTGGAGAACAGGAGAATCAGTGAGAAGGAAAACATGAGTCCTTCCTAAAGGATATACAAAACACTGAGAGGGGACAAACTTCTACATTCTGTGGGACAGTGGCTTGAGTAATTTGTATTTGGATATTAAAGAGTAACTCCAGTAGACTGGGGGACTCAATGTGATAGTTGAATTACATCTATTTTGCTGAGTTGACATCATCTTTTATTTGTGAGGTTTTAAAGATTTTATTTACTTATTTAAGAGAGAAAGAGAGGGAGAGAGTGAGCATGAGCAGGGGAAGAGTAGAGAGAGGGAGAAGCAGACTGCCCACTGAGCAGGGAGCCCAATTCGGGGCTCAATCCCAGGACTCCAGGATCATGACCTGAGCCAAAGGGAGATGCTTAACCAGCTGAACCACCCAGGTGCCCCTTTTATTTGTGAGTTTTGCCTGCTTTTACTAACTGGCAAATAATACTTGGTTCTTAAGGTTCTGTAGCTTATTGGCTCCATTTTTTAATATTTTAAAATAATTTAAAAATATAAAAAATTTAAATTGGTGATTTTGTAATTTACATCCTGAATTTAAGATGTTTTAAAACATAATATACAAAATACAGTAATCTTGAACAAATAAAATTATACATAATACAAGTTTATGTTCCTAACTCAACAAAAAAGAATTTCAAATGTTTAAAAATTTCCCCAAATGTCTAGTGAAAAAACACATTCTTTATTATTTAAATATTTCTTGGAAATTTGCAAGTCTGACCTGCAGCCTGAATCAATTCTTTGATTTAGAGGAAGGGCATTATAGGCAAAGGATGCAATAAAATACCTGTTACTGTGTCTCTGTTTCTTTAGTCCTTTAGAGTGATCCATTCAGGCTGTGTACTCTAGGGTCTATAAAAGAGTATTCTCCAGATTCTTCATCCTCTCCACTCCTAGTCCAATCTATCCCTCCTGTTTGATTTGGACACACCAACATTCACTCTCATGTCTCTGGGCCTGGATGCTTGGTTCTGTGTTCAATGTCATGAAATGAGAAAGACAGAGTATTCAGAACTCAGAAGAGAGGTCTAGGTTGGAGACAAAACTTTGACTTATTGATACATAGCTAGTTATTAAAGGTATGGGTGTAGATGGGATTGTGTAGGGAAAAACGTTTGAGTGAGATGAGAAGTGCAATAAAAATATTTGGAGTCCAGGTCAAGCAAAATGAGCCAGCAAAGAAGAAAGAGGAGTAGATATGTTGGTAGGAGATCAACCAGAACAGTGTGTTGCCACAGAAAGTAGGAAAAAGTGTTTCAAGGAGAGAATGATCAGCTGAGTCAGATGCTGCTGAAAGATCTAATAAGATGGCCACTGAAAAGTGTCCATTGGACTTGGCAATGTGGAGGTTATTTGTGACCTTGGTGAGAAAAATTTTGAGGAAGCAGTGGGGGTAGTAGCTTAAGAAGGTATTAGATCAAGGGAGGGATTTCCTATTCTATGTGGAAGATTCTAGCTCATGTTTGAGTGCTGAGCCCATGTTTGAGTGTTTACTGGAAATAATCCAGTAAAATATGTATTAGTTAAGATAAAGTAGCTGCTATATAAACCATCCCAATTATTCATAATGACTCAAACATGATAGACGTTTATGTCTTGATAACTTAAAATCTAAAGCAGTCGGGTCTCCTTTAAATGGTGTTTCAGGACCTAGACTTCCTCCTCTTGTCCTCCTCACACATCTTCAACAAGTCTTCTATGATTCCAAGCTTGTCTGCAACAAGCAATGAAAGGGGAAGAACACGGATGATATTTGTGGGACGTTTTTATGCTTCTGGCCTAGAAGTAGCACATATTGCTTCAGTGCAGATAACATTGGCACAGATAACATCAGTCACAAGGAGCCACACTCCATACCTAAGTGCCAGGGAGGCTGGGAAATTTAGTCTAGTTGTGTGCTCAGGAAGAAGAGGAAATGGGTTTGGTGAAGAGCTAGCAATCTCTGCCATAGAGGGAGAAGTTAAAGAGATGGAGTGGGGGTGAGGGAAGATGAGGTGGGAGTAAGGGTTGGGGATAATGGCAAGAGTGAGCTTTCTGAGAAGGCAAAAGAGGAAGATACCAGGTCCCAGAGTCCACGAGGATATATTATTTTCTAGACAGAGAAAGGGGCAGAGAGGTTGAGTGTATTTGCAAGAGAATGATCACAAAGATGGATCATCTTTAAGGCAAGAAGGGAACACAGGAGGATGGACAGAACGGGCAAAACTAATTAGTTGGAAGTCCCAATAAAGCCAAAATAGCTTCCATGGAGATTCCTAAATAAATGAGCTGGAATGAGAGGGCATGTGATGTTTGCCTTCTCAAGAAGGAGATGTTTGAACAAATTATTTAGGAGGTAGTTAGATTCTGATGATGATAAGTTCTATGTGTGACCATGAACATGGGAGGCTGAGATGGAATGAAGAAAATTGTCACTGACTGTGGGGAAGTCAAGGAAACTGAGAGCCCAGGATAGTGGATGGCTTCCCTGTGTGGGTACTGGCACAACCCAGAAGGGTGATAGGAGTTGTAAAGGAGAGGAAGCCTTGAGTCACAAGTCAAAGTCTTCAGAGAATGACAGGTCATGAGCAAGGGGCTGAAAAATGATAGTTTTGTGGGCAGGAAAGGAAGGTGGTATAGTTGGATAGGGTGAAATCTCAAAAGCAAAATAATTTTCCTTTTACAAGAGGGAAAGATTGGGGCACCTGGGTGACTCAGTCAGTTGGGTGTCTGACTTCAGCTCAGGTCATGGTCCCAGGATCCATTGGCTTCCTGCTCAGTGGGGAGTCTGCTTCTCCTTCTCTCTCTGCCCTTCCCCACCATTCATGCTCTCTCTAGCTCACTCTCTCTCAGATAAATAAATAACATCTTAAAAAAAAACAACAACAAGAGGGAAAGATAGTAAAGGTCTGGAAACTGCGTAGTGGTGAGAAGAACACTGATCTCACTTTCTAAACTTCAGTAGACAGTAGGTTGGAGAAAAAGCTTTGGAGGATGTGGTGTTCACAAGGGACCGATAAGCTTCAGTTTAGGTAGAAGGTGGAGGTTCTAGTCCAAGAAAAGCTTGGAGATGTAGCTATCTAAGGGGGTTTGTAGGTTTCAGAATGGAAGTTCAAGAAGATACAAAGGAATGATTGGGGAGCCAGGCAAGGAAGGAGAGCTGAGTCAGTTGAAAGGATGTAGAAAACAGGTGGGAAGGAGAGTTAGAAAGTTAAGGTGACCCCCTTGGATATGATTCAGCCTGAGAGTTTCTTTCTTTCTTTTTTTTTTTTCCTCTAAAATGGTTGTATCATTTTACTTTTAAGAAATCAGTTTGTAAAAAATTCTGCTGTCCATGTTTACCATGTACGAAATAACCAAATACTACAAGAGAATAAAGTGACAAGAAATGGAAGCTAAAACAGAGTAGTAATGTATGCAACAGAGATGAAACAGTATTTCTCTACTCTCAACTTAGTTCTCCTTTTCCTTTCCTTCTAAGCTATATTCAACTGTCAGATCTCCCATGAAAAGCATGAGTGTGATATATTATTTATAAATATTAAAATCCCTGAATTCTTTTTTTTTTAAGATTTTATTTATTTATTTGACACAGAGAGACACAGAGAGAGAGGGAACACAAGCAGGGGGAGTGGGAGAGGGAGAAGCAGACCCCCCCCCCCTGCTGAGCAGGGAGCCTGCTGCGGGGCTCGATCCCAGGACCCCAGGACCATGACCTGAGCCAAAGGCAGATGCTTAATGACTGAGCCGCCCAGGTGCCCCAAATCCCTGAATTTTTCTACAAGGGCAAATAATGTTAAGGTGGAGTTCTTTTTTTTTTTTTTTTTTTAAGATTTTATTTGTTTATTTGAGAGAGAGCATGCACTAGAGGTGGGTTGGGGCAGAGGGTAAGTGAGGGGCAGAGGGAGAGGGAGAAGCAGACTCTCCACTGAGCCTGGAGCCCTTCATGAGGGCGGGCGGTGCTCGATCCCAGAGTCCAATCACAACCTGAGCTGAACAGCCTGAGAGTTTCTTGGTTGAAAGAAGTACACACTGGCCAAGCATGGTTGGGAGGCTTCTTGTGATGGTTTGGCAACAATACGGTACTATGGCTCTGCAGCTTCACGTGCATCTGGCCTAGAAGTAGTATGCAGAGGGGGGTTAGGTGGCCCAAGGCATCTGCCCTCAGGTTCATGTGGAACAGCCACTTGGAACCAGACCTCAGCTTGTGGTAGGTCTCTGCCTCTCTCTCCAACTTCCTCTCACTTCATTGCACTCTTTGCTACAGACCCAGCAGGCACCTTTCAGATCCTCTATCCTGCCATGTTCTTCCTTGCCACAGGGGCACATGCTCTTCTCTCTGCCCGGAATGCTCTTATTTATTCTTCAGATTTTGACTAAAACATCACTCTTCAGGGATACTCCAGGTCCCCATTAATCTCTCTCATCACACTGTGTGCCTTTCCTTCACAGAGGTTATCACAGTTGTAATTTTACATTTATTTATGTGCTCACAAATTGATTAAAGCCTCTTTCCTCTTGTCTGTAGGTTCCATGAGGCCTTACACATGGTCTCAGAATATTTATTCCAGTACTTGTACAAAACTGGTACAGTGGTTTTAAAATATGTCCGCAAATGCTTTCACACTCTCCAAGATGGAAGCCTAATTCTCCTTTTGAATGGAGGCCAGACCTTGGAAGTTGTTTCTAACAGAATGTGGTAGAAGTGATGGTACAAGACTTTCTGAGGTTATAGAAAGAATACAGCTTCTTCTTGGTGCTTTCTTACTCTTGGATCACTTGTTCAGGGGAAGCCAAGCCCTGCTGTGAGGTCACTCAAGAAACTTTGTGGTAAGGCCCACATGGAGAAGACCAGAGACCTCCCACTAACAGCCAGCATCAGCTTGCCAGCCAGGGGAGGAAGGCATGTTGAAAGTGGATCCTCCAGCCCTGGTCAAGCCTTCAGATACCTGCAGCTTTGGCTGACATCTGACTATAACCTCATGAGAGAATCTAAGCCAGAACCACCCCATTAAGTTGTTTCCTGTGAGATAATGAATGATTATTGTTGTTTTAAGCCTCTGAGTTCTGGGGCAATTTGTTATGCAGCAATAGATAACTAATATAATAGGTTTTCAATAAATACTTACTTAGTGAATGAATCAGCAAATTCATGAACACTTCTTTGTTTCCTTTTTTTTTTTAATTTGGCACCAATCAGTAATTTTATCAGTCATGATTCTAACAGGTGTCTGAAACTTTCTTTTGACTTTTCTCTGTATTTGACTTTATAGAGTTTTTCATCCATATGAAAATGGATGAATTTTCATATGGATGAGGGGGAGTAAAAAATACAAACAAGCCAGCATAAATATTTGACACTTGAAAGATGATGTTTAACTGAGTGATGTTAGTACAAGGAAAGATTAATTATATTTGCTCTTCCACGACATATTACCAAAGATTAGTTGGCATAAAAGTAAAGCAGACAAGACAAAATTATTAAGGATCATCAAATAATGGTGAAATTTTGGTCAAGAGAAGTTTTTTTTAATAAATCTTAAATTTCTAGATTTTTACCCAATTTTTAAGTTAATAAAGTTGGCCTACATTGCATCTTTGACCAAATGTTTGCACCTATTGGATTTAAAAGGCCAAATATTGAAGGATCATCCACCAATGCAATTGCTTTGTCTTTGCCTCTGTCAACAGAACCTCCTGAATCCTTTCAGCCTCACAGAGGATGGAGGAAATTTTCACAGGGAATCTTGACCTGGTAAGATGTAACATCCTTTGTCCCTGTTGTAGCTGCAGCACAGAAGGAATGCCTGGCACTTAGCAGGCATTCAAAACATATTTGTTGCATAAATGAATGAATGAATAAATCTCTTTACTCATCATAATCATTCAGATGTTAAAAGCTTTTCCAGATGCCTAAGTAGGAATAAATGCATAACTAACACTATCTGGTGAAAATAGGGAAAGTCTGAATTATGCTAACATCAGCCAGACAAATGCAATGAGCTACTGTGTTATTGTTTGTTTGCTCATATTTAAATTTTCTTCACAAAAATATAATTTTTGTTTTACAACTGTGTGGTCAATTAGGGGTGTGGCTGATTCTGTGGACTGGCTTACTCAACATCTGTTCTAGTCTTATTATAGTGTGTCTTCCTGGAATGCTGAAAACTGAAAAGCTTAAAACTACATTTTCCAGACTCTTTTGCTGCTAGGGTTTTGAATGAGATTTGGGTTCCTTCAATCAAATGTATGCACCTGGGACCTGAAAATGAACTGAGTTAAGAGGGGAAAGAAAGGGAAAGTTGAGGCATCTATCTTGCTGGTCCTGATGGTTTAAAGGGAAGCAGTTTGGTCTAGACCTGTAAGCAGAGGTGATGGCTCCTTCATTTGGCAGGTAGCTTCCTGATGTGGAAAAGGTGGCATGATTCCAGAGCTGTGGCTACTACTGGTGACTCCCTGATTCAGCAGGTAGCCTCCTGTTCTTGGCAGGAGCAGCAGCCTCCTTCATAGCTCAGTTCTGCCGTGTGGCTTAGAAATTGTTCCTGGAAGATCAGCCTAGACTCTGTTTCTTCAGCCCATCTAACAATATTGTAAGCCATTTGATACCTTGCAATAAACCCTTCCTGCCCCAAGGAGTTTGTTGTTTTTTTTTTCTCTCTGCCACTGAACTTTATTTATTTATTTATTTATTTATTTTTAAAGATTTTATTTATTTATTTAATTGACACAGAGAGAGAGAGAGACAGCGAGAGAGGGAACACAAGCAGGGGGAGTGGGAGAGGGAGAAGCAGGCTTCCCGCCGAGCAGGGAGCCCAATGTGGGGCTCGATCCCAAGACCCTGGGATCATGACCTGAGCTGAAGGCAGTCACTTAACGACTGAGCCACCCAGGCGTCCCTCTGCCACTGAACTTTAACTGAAGAGCAAGGGACTGAGAATTACTATACAACTGACAAAATTATTTTTTTAAACTTTTTTTTTTAAATGAACTTTTTTTTTTAAGATTTTATTTTTATTTGACAGAGAGAGACACAGCGAGAGAGGGAACACAAGCAGGGGGAGTGGGAGAAGGAGAAGCAGGCCCCCCCGCTGAGCAGGGAGCCCGATGCGGGGCTCGATCCCAGAACCCTGGGATCATGACCTGAGCTGAAGGCAGACGCTTAACGACTGAGCCACCCAGGCGCCCCTAAACTTTTTTTTTTTTTTTTTTTTAGAGAGAGAGACAGAACACACGTGAGCAGGGTGGGCGTTGGGGGGAGGGGCAGAAGGAGTGAGAGAATCTCAAGCAGGCTCCTCACTCAGCGCTGAGCCCAACACAGCGCTCAATTTCATGACCTGTGATCATGACCTGAGTCGAAATCAACAGTCGGATGCTTAACCAACTGAGCCACCCAGGTATCCCCCCCCCAACTATTTATTACTATATAGATTATTAGACTGTAGATGTACTTTAATTATTTATGAAATTCCACATACTTTATTGTTGGGGAGATCCAGTTTCAAACAAAAATATGTGCTCCTGAAATAATCTGTATATTGGTTTTAAAAAAATCCTACCAAACTTGATTTCTATTCAAGTACTCTTTTGTGGTTTGCTAATGCTATTAGGACTGCTGTTTCCATGTAACGGAATTCTATTCAATTTAAGCAAAAGAAAAATGAATTTATATAAGGATACGGGTCCTTTCATAGAACCCAAGGGCATGCATCTGGACCTCAGAAATGGCCTGGAGCCAAGGACTGCAGTGCTATAGAGAACCTGGGAAACCCTCTCACCAGTTCTATTGTTTCTCTCTGAATATCTGCTTCATTCCTTTTCACTAACTTTCTCTGCATCCCAATCAACAGGGTTAAAAAAGGGGCTCCATCTCCACTTACATACCCTCCCTTTCAGAGAACAGAATCTCCTAGACTCAATTCCAGAATCTTGAGGAAAGACTATGAGTAGCCCCCTTCAGTCAGGTGCGCAGTTCAGCTAAGTTGCACAACTCTAGAGGTTGCCATTCACCTTGTTTTCTATGCAAAAGGCATCTGTGGAGCACATTTTCTAGACTAGGATGTGATCATGCCTCTTGGAGTTGTGCCACTACTTACCCTGAGCCAGTCAGCTGGAGTCTGGAGTCAGAGTCCTGTTGTGGGAACCCGGCAGTGGGTGCTCTGCTCCTGAAATCATATAGATTGTGGGTAGGGGGAGGGTGGATCTGTAGGGAGGGCAAGTTATAATGCATGGGGGAATTATTGGGAGCTCAGGAGATAAGCTCACTGATGTTCATTGTAAGAATGATATACTGATTTTAACTATATTAGACCAGCCATAGGCAAACTACAGCCCATAGGCCAAATCCAGGCTGCCCCTGGTTTTTGTAAATACAGTTTTACTGGAACACAACCACACCCATTTGTTTCATGTTGTCTACGGCTGATCTTGTGCTACATTGGCAGAGTGGAGTAGTAGCAGCAGAGAACATACATTTCACAAAGCTACCATATTTACTATCTAGCCCTTTACAGAAAAAGTTTGTTGACCTCTGTGTTAGACCCCTACTGCTCAAAATGAGGCCCTGAAGCCAGGTGTCTCAGTATTACCAGGGAGTTGTCTGGCCTACACTTGGAACTACTGAATCAAAACCTGCTTTCTGCCCCCCCCCCCCCCCCCCCCCCGCACTGAGGCATTCATTTGCATGTCTGTATTATATCCCTAGGTAAAGAATCCCAGGATTTTCCATCCTGTGTGTTTTCATCTTGCATCTTCATGGTCCATGATACCAGCTATCAGTATAATGAAACCAAACCAAGGGGATAGGAACAGGTTATTCTGCCATTTTTCTAGATCTTTGAGTTGCATATCATATTCTAGATCACTCCACACTTGTTTAACCTCATAAGGTTCACGACAACTTTCCCAGTTCTGTGATCATCAATGATTTCAAATTCACCAACATAACCGTGCTTCAGCATCACAGCTAGAAACTGGACAATGACTTTGGAGCATGGCCTAATAAGAACCTAGTGTTTGCCTCTCTTCAGCATTGTTGCTATTCTTGAGAGCATCAGTCAGGACATTGATATGCACCATTATACACATGGAAAGATGGCACCGACAGAGTCTGCTTTTTAACAAGATCCCTAGGTGACTTGGAGGCACATTAAGGTTTGAGAAGCACTATATTAAACTCCTCAAATGAGCACAATCAATACTATTGAAAGTTTTGTTTCACACAAGCCTCTTTTAGCTCATGGGACATGATGCAATCCCCCAGGTACATTAGACTAGTGTGCCACTATCCCTGGATTTGCTGTAGCGATTTTTTTAAAGATTTTTTAAAAAAAATTTTTATTATAGAGAGAGAGCACAAGCAGGGGGAGCTGCAGGTAGAGGGAGAGGGAGAAGCAGGCTCCCCGCTCAGCAGGGAGCCTGACGTGGGGCTCGATCCCAGGACCCTGGAATCATGACCTGGGCCGAAGGCAGCCACTTAACCGACTGAGCCACCCAGGTGCCCCTGTAGCGATATTTTTTAGACTGCGTCAGAGCAGGGTATCATTATCATCAACCAGAATCAGCCTGGACAAAGGGGTATCCAAGTACAGTTTGTTAAGTGCCTACTCACTCATTCAGTTGTGACAAATATTTATTGAGGGCATACTCTGTGCCATGTGGAACAAATTGGCACAATCTCAGTCAGCCCTCATAGTGTTGTGAAGCTTTCATACATCATCTCATTTAATTCCTTCTATAACCTATGATGTAGGTACTTTAATCCTCATGAGAAAACTGAGGCGTAGGGAGACTAACTAATTTGCTCAAAGTCATATGGCTGGTGAGTGGCAGAGCTGAAAATTGAACCAAGTCTATCTGATACCATGGTTTATGCTTTTTCCTATGTAACATTGCTAAACATGATTCTAGGAGATTATAATCTAAATTAGATCTATAGCCAGAGAGCCAGTGTTTTATAGATAAGAAACAGTATTCTTATCTCCCACTTCCCAGATACAGCCAAGATGATGCCGCAAGATTAGGGCAGGCTAGAAACCAGAGGAGCCGAGCTCTTCTCCTAAGACCTTCTCTTCAGAAGTGACAGACCTGACACCTTTATCTACGAGAAAGACAGATGACTCTGGTTCAATCACTCCTTCCAGACACTTGAAGTGAGAAATTCACCTGAGGTTCTAGGGTAGGAAAAAAAAGCACTGCCCTGAGGGGAATAGGGATCAGGGTAAATGCTGCTTCCTCCATGGGACTCTCAGGATGAATCCCATTCACTGGGATCACCTTACCTTTCTGATTCTCCCTTCTACCTGTTCTATACATCTCCTCAACTGACCCTGCCCTCCTTTCTTGCCTTGCTCCTCAATCATTCCATTGTACCCTCTTGAACTTCCGTTCTGTGACCTACAAATACACTTCTCCTATACACCTATCTCTCCAACTGGAGGAGAGAGATGAAGCGGAGAGAGGAGTGAGAAGTGGGGTGATCAGGACACAAGTGCATGATGGAGAGAGAAATACACAGGTGAAAATGGTGTAAAAATGGCTAAATTTGTAACGTGAGCATCACTGGGTAAAAATTTTTATCTTATTTTTTAAAGATTTTACTTATTTATTTATTTATTTGAGAGAGAGGGAGAGTGAGAGGGAGAGCACACAAGCAAGGAGAGGCGCAGAGGGAGAGGGAGAAGCAGACGCCCTGCTGAGCAGGGAGCCAGATGCCTTGATGCGCAGCTTGATCCCAGGACCCTGGAATCATGACCTGAGCCCAAGGCAGATGCTTAACCGACTGAGCCACCCAGGCACCCTCTGGGTAAAAATTTTAAAGCTAGATTAATTCTCATGAATGTAACATTACAAAATGGGCATCAATTTCCCTTCGCCAGATGCAGTGACACACAATTAGATATTTTAGTCCTATGCCTAAAGCATTACTGTTCAGAAAAATTAAGGCAGGTAATGGAAAAGTTGCAAAATCTAGCAGCTAGAATCAGAAGTGCTCTTCTTCCAAGAAATTGGATCTAAAGGAGACTGAGAGTCAAGCACCCAGGAGGGGAGAGGCGAGGCACAAATGGGAGGAGAGGAGGGTAGAGGTGATGTAATACTAAGTAGAAGAAAGTCTGGCAATTAGGAGAGAAAGGAAGTCATTTGACATTGAAAAGTGCCTGGCATGGAAGATGAGAACCTGGCAAGGGATGGACAGGTGACGAATCAATTACAACAAATCTTGCCTGCCATTATCTGGGCTTTGGAAATAAGTTGATGAGGCTTGGATTTAATAAATATTAAAATTCTAAAAACACTTAACTGCTGAGGGAGGCTGTGTAGCAATCACCATATGAATAGATTTCTAAGGCTAGACTAGACACCCATCTATTATGGATGGTTTGAGACTAACACATCCATCCTGCTACCACAGAGAGAATTTAATGACCCTGCAGGCCTTCCTTCCAAACTTCTAAAAAGCTGGGGTGGGTGGAGGGAGGGAGGTTAAATGGTACTAACTTTCATTCTGCGGTTTTATCACAGATTCCCTGCCATTAATTCAGATACAATTGATGAGCATTTTCTCTAAACAAAAGAAAAAATTTAGTTGTTGGTCTTTTCATGAACATTGCTGTTCCATCTTTATACACCTTTTCCTACAGTTATGGCCCTACATTTGTATACCCCTAAACATAGTAAAGTTCTACTAGGTAAGTTTATTTGGAATTTACAATAACTTGAACAGGGACTGGGTTAAAATTGAACCTTGCCTAACAAACCCTTTCCATCATAGATTAAAATTCATATTTTAAACAAAATTTGGGATTTAGAATGACAAATTTCCTTGAAGACTGTATTTATTTATTTTTTTAAAAGATTTTTATTTATTTATTTGTCAGAGAAAGAGAGCATAAGCAGAGAGGAGGCAGGCAGAGTAAGAAGCAGGCTCCCTGCTGAGCAAGGAGCCCGATGTGGGACTCCATCCCAGGACCCTGGGATCACGACCTGAGCCGAAGGCAGACACTTTACCAACTGAGCTACCCAGGCATCCCTCCTTGAAGACTTTAAAGCAGTGTCCTGTGATAGGAAACTAAAGTGATTACCCTCTGCAAAAGCCTTTTTAGGAGAGATTATTCCCAAGTTTATCTCCCCACTAGACTATGAACTCCATGAGGGCAGGGGCTTTCTGGGTGTTCCCACCATTTAGCCCAGGTTGGCACATAAAGGATATACAGTGAGTTTTCTGATAAAATCAGTCAATGGACAACTTGCTGGGATTTGGAAGCCCTGTCTTAGGACATGATGAGAACTATCTTATATTAGGAAGTTTTACTTAGGTTTTCATACAAGTTCCTCCAAATACTGAGAAATGTGTGATCTAGGACAAGTCGCTCAACCTCAGAGCCTCAGTTTTCTCATCTGTAAAGTAAGGATAGTGATAGTACCTATGACATAGAGTTATTGTGAGGATTCAGTGAGATAATGTACTGTCCTATTAGATTCCAAGTCTCCTATAAAGCAGGGCTCTCTATTATTTACAATAGCCAAGACATGCAAGCAACCCAAGTGTCTATCCATAGATGAATGGATAAAGAATATATATATATATATTATATGTATATAATGGAATATTACTCAGGCACTCTTGCCATTTGGAACAACATGGATGGACCTAGGGTATAATGCTAGACAGAATAAGTTAGTCAGAGAAAGACAAATACCATATGATTTCACTCATATGTGGAATTAAAGAAACAAAACAAATGAACACACAAAAAAGAGATAAACAAAAACAGACTCTTAAAATACAGAGAACAAACTGGTGGTTGCCAAAAGGGAGTTGGGTGGGGCAATGGATAGAATAGATAAAGGGGATTAAGAGTACACTGACTGTGATGGGCATTGAGTAATGTATAGATTTGTTGAATCATATTGTACATCTGAAACTAATACAACATTGTATGTTAATTATACTTAAAAATTATACTTAAAAAAACCCAACCTCGGTGCCATTTATATTTGGGGTGGGATAATTCTTTGTTGTGGGGGTACTGTATTGTGCCTTGTAGGATGTTTAGCAGCATCTCTAACTTATACCCTCTAGATGCCAGTAGTACATCCCTACACTCAGTTTTTAACAGCCAAAAATGTCTCCAGATATTGCCAAATGTCCCCTGAGAGGTAAAATCACCCCTGGTTGAGAACCACTGCTATAAAATTATAGTCATTAATGTGTTATGGGTGCAAAGATAGACAAATAGATCTATGGAACAGAAGAAAGAGACCAAAAATAGACTTCTTCAAATATGGAATGTGATAAATGATGAAGATGAAATTGCATGCCAAAGAATAGGCAGTTTATTAAATGGTGCTGGAGCATTTGATTGAAGAAAATTACAATCTTATACCATTCATAAAAACTTCTAGAAGAAAATATGGGTGAATATCTTCATTTCAGGGTATGAAGGATTTCTTAATTTTATTTTGTATATTTTTAAAAAGATTTATTTATTTGAGAGAGAGAGAGCGAGCAGGAGGAGGGGCAGAGGGATCTCATGACCTGAGGTGAAACCAAGAGTTGGATGTTTAACTGACTGAGCCACACTGGCACCCTAAGTATGAAGGATTTCTTAAACAGGACACGAAAAGCACAAAACATGAAGGGAAAAGTTTATATCTTTTGTGTTAAAAATCATGTACATCAATGGCTTCATAGACAAAGTAAAAAGCTAAGTGGCAAATTGGAGGAAATTACTTGTGACCCAAATATCCAACAAAAGATATACATTTATAATATAATGAAGAAGTACCAATCAACACCTAATGCTGACTGTGTTAGTTAGTTAATTTCCTAGGCCTGCTGTAATAGATTGCCCACAAACCAAATAGCTTAAAAAACAGAAATTTATTTTCTCACAGTCCCGGAGGCTAGAAGTTCAAAATCAGGTTGGAGAAACCACCATCAAAGATCAGGTCCTACCAAGAAATGAGTAGTTCTCAAGAGCTTGCTGAGAAGGTACCATAATTCTCAAGCACCTGAGAGCCAATTGTCTTAGTCTGCAGTAGTGAAGCAGAAGCACGTAGTGTTCAAGAGCTCTCTGGGAAGCTACTATGGCTTTCATGCCTTCCCACATATCTGGCTGTAATTGACTTCAGAGAATAATGGTATTTCTATGCTACTCTCCATTTCATATCTTTACATGCCTCAGACTATTAGACCCCTGGAAAATTCATCAATGTAACAGTCTCCTTAATTTTTATAATGTTTATTTTCTGCCCTCTGGCATGCACATGTCTTACAAAGGCTTCCAAGGTAATTGGTTTGTTTTTTTTTTAAAGATCTGATTTATTTATTTGACAGAGAGAGACAGCGAGAGAGGGAACACAAGCAGGGGGAGTGGGAGAGGGAGAAGCAGGCTTCCCGCTGAGCAGGGAGCCCGATGCCGGGGCTCGATCCCAGGACCCCGGGATCATGACCTGAGCCGAAGGCAGATGCTTAACGACTGAGCCACCCAGGTGCCTCTAAGGTAATTTTTAAGCAATTTCCTGTTCGTTAGGTATAGTCAGCAAGATGTTATCAAGGTAGTGAATCAACTACCTATGGAAGTTGGTTACATAATATGGAAAGATGATATGATCAAAGCCTCTATACAGTCTAGATTATGACAGAGAATTGGAGAGTTGACACAGACTTGAGACAAGATAATGAAGGTGTATTGTTTCTGCCAAGTGAAAGTGCCCTGCTCTGGTTATCTTTGCCCATGTGCGCCCCCTGCCCCCATGCACACCAGAACAAGAGAGATGCCTGCCTTATCTTTTAACAGTTAAGTGCTCCACTTGGCCTCCATCACTCTTATCACACACTGAATTCAGGAAGTCCATTTCAATGACAGCATTTCCCACTGTCTTGCAGAGAATGGCAATACAGAGCCTTTCAGGGATGCTAGTGCTCCATTCCCAATGCATTTTTCAGTCTGGTGAAAGGAGTGCATTTTTAAGACTGCTGTAACTGATCACTTTGCATCTTCAAACCAGAAGTTCTATTCCTTGCCCTTTTCAAACCACTTAATCTGGCTTTCATTCCTATCATTCCAATGCTCTTATTAAGATTATTAATAATCTCATGTTGCTAAATCCAAAGGACACTATAACCTTTAGCAGCATTTAACAATTTCTGTTCCTGGCTTTAATATTGCCATTCTCTTTTGGAGTTCCCTGTACATCTCTGTTTCTCTGTCTTAAGCCTGGCTCTTCCTCCACCGTTCATTCTTTAGTGTTAGGGTACCTTAGGACTACTTCCTCAGCTCTTGTCTGTTCTTGCCACACAAACCATTCTCCTTAGGTCATCTCATACATCTCAGGCCTTTACTTGGGTTGTACTCTCTTCCTAGAATACTCTTCACTCCCTTGCTATCTGACTAATTTCTGCCGGTCTTTAGATGTTAGCCTAAATGTCACTTTCTGAGTCTAAGACTTCCTTGATGCCTTGTACTAGGTTAGGAACCCTTTTGAACACTCAGAATTTTCTCTTTACAATAATTATATTTCTAATTACTTATTCATGTCTCATTTCTCATTAAATTGTAAGTACCTTGAGAGCAGGAGCAGTGTTAATACCTAACATAATGTCCGGCATATAGGTGGTGCTCAATAAACATTTATAGATTATTCATAGATGAATACGTGGAAGTAAGTGTCAGGTTGGATTTCATTTCAAATTGCTGAACAACTGTGGTCCAATCTTATTTGTTGAATAGTATATATATTACCCATAATTTATAATACCTTCTTTTTCTTATATTCTTATATACTAAATCTATTTCTAGGCAATATCTTCAATCTTATTGCTCTATCTATGTGTAAATATGCCAACATCATGCTATTTTTTTATTTTATTTTATTTTATTTTATTTTATTTTTAAAGATTTTATTTATTTATGTGACAGAGAGAGACATAGTGAGAACAGGAACACAAGCAGGGAGAGTAGGAGAGGGAGAAGCAGGCTTCCCGCGGAGCAGGGAGCCCGATATGGGACTCGATCCCAGGATCCTGGGATCATGACCTGAGCCGAAGGCAGACGCTTAACGACTGAGCCACCCAGGCGCCCCAACATCATGCTATTTTTTAAAATAAACTTTTATTTTAGAATAATTTTAGATTTACAGAAAAGTTATAATGAGAGTACAGAGAGCTCTGGTATACCCCTCACTCAGTTTCCCCCATTGTTAACATCTTACATTAATTAGCATGGTACATTTTTCAAAACTAAGAAACTAACATTGGTACATTATAATTAGCCAAATGCAAGACTTTGAGTTTCACCCATTTTCCTATTAATGTTCTCTTTCTGTTTCAATCCAGGGCATTTAGTTGTTACGACTTAAAAAAAATTTTTTTTTAAATTTTTAGTTTTTTTGACATTAAAAACAAAGATTTTATTTGTTTATCAGAGAGAGAGAGCGCGCGCGCACACACACAAGCAAGGGGAGCAGCAGGCTCCTTGCTCATCAGGGAGCCTGATGTGGGACTCCATCCCAGGACCCTGGGATCATGACCTGAGCCAAAGGCAGACGCTTAACTGACTGAGCCACCCAGGAGTCCCTAACTTCTATTAGTCTCTCTGGTATATGGTAGTTTCTTAGTCTTTCCTTGTTTCTCATGACTTTGATGGTCTTGAGATGTACTGGCTAAGTATTATGTAAAATGTCCCCGAATCTGAGTTTGTCTAATGTTTTTCTCATGATTAAACTGGGTTTATGAGCTGATGCTCTTCTCTGCATATCCCATCAGGGGTAAATGATAGTCAGTTGACATCACTGATGATGTTAACTCTCATCATGTGGTTAAGGTCATGTTTGCCAAGTTTCTTCACTGTAAAGTTACTGTTTTTTCCCTTTCCCTGCCCTATCCTTTCATAGAGAGTAAGTATAACCGACCCTTGGAGGGGAGAGGGCAGAAATTAAGCTATGCATCCTAGGGGTGGAATCTCTACATATGTTATTTGGAATTCTTCACTGTTTTAATTATAGTTTTTAAAACATTTAAAGTTTCTTGAAGAGAGAATCTTCACTCATTTTTTATTTTATATTCTTCCAGAAGATAGTCACATTATCTTTAAATCATGTTATAATTAAAAAATTAATTTGAAGATGATTAGAATTGTACTTAAAAATACATTAATTGGAGAAGGATTGACATCCAGGAATATGGTAATGTCTCTATTTAGTCAAATCTTCCTTTATATCTCTAGGAATTATTATATGCTGATAATAAGTTCTGGAAGCACATAAACAGATATGCAAAAATGTGCTTTGTAGTCAGACACTGCAGTCCTGTGGCTTGAGAGTCTGTCTGAAGCCTGAAATAACGTCCAGGTTGCTCCAGGGAAGAAACTTATCAGAGATATAAACTTGAGGTTGTTACTGAATTTTGCTACATCAAAGTAAATTATACAGAAAACACAATTACAAAACCCTGAATGAGGTTTAGGGAAAAGGTTGATAAAAACCATATATTCCTGAGGTCAGGGACCAGGTTTGCTTAATCTTTTTATTCCCCACTGCTAGGACACATTGGTACACATGGGCACTTGCTGAATGTCTGTTGAATAAGCAAATAAAGCAGTGAATAAATATTCACTGAAAGTCTTGGTCTTAAACTCTTGACCACACAAGATGTGGTTTTTCTTTTTTTCAGCCTTAGTGATACTGTTTATTTATTTATTTATTTTTTTAAATTTCAGTATAGTTAACATATAGTGTTATATTAGTTTCAAGTGTACAATATAGTGATTCATTATTTCTATACATTACTCAGTGCTCATCAAGATAAGTGTACTCTTTAATCCCCATCACCTATTTCACCCATCCCCCCACCCACCTCCCCTCTGGTAATCATCAGTTTGTTCTCTATAGTTAAGAGTCTGTTTTCTGATTTATCTTTCTTTCTTTGTTCATTTGTTTTGTTTCTTAAATTCCACCTATGAGTGAAATCATATTGTGTTTGTCTTTCTCTGACTGACTTATTTCGCTAAGCATTATACTTTCTAGATCCATTCATATTGTTGCAATGGCAAGACTTCATTCTTTTTTTATGGCTGAATAATATTCTATTGTATATATACCACATCTTCATTATCCATCCATCTATCCGTGGACACTTGGGCTGCTTCCATCATTTGGCTATTATAAATAATGCTGCAATAAACACAAAGGTGCATATATCTTTTCAAATTAGTGTTTTCATATTCTTTGGGTAAATACCCAGTAGTGTAATTACTGAATATTGGGTAATTCTATTTTTACTTTTTTGAGGAACCTCCATACTGTTTTCAAGAGTGGCTGCACTAGTTTGCATTCTCACCAACAGTGCAACAGGGTTTCTTTTTCTCCACATCCTCACCAACACTTGTTTCTTGTGTTTTTTGTTTTTAAAAAAATTTTTAAAGTAAACTCTACCCCCAACATGCAGCTTGAACTCATGACCCTGAGATCAAGAGTTGCATGCTCTACTGACTAAGCCAGCCAGGCATCCCTGTTTCTTGTGTTTTTGATTTTTGCCATTCTGACAGGTGTGAGGTGATATCTCATGGTGTTTTTTGTTTTGTTTTGTTTTTTAAGATTTTATTTTATTTTTTTTAAGATTTTATTTATTTATTTGACAGAGGGAGACACAGCAAGAGAGGGAACACAAGCAGGGGGAGTGGGAGAGGGAGAAGCAGGCTTCCTGCTGAGCAGGGAACCCAATGCAGGGCTCGATCTCAGGACCCTGGGATCATGACCTGAGCCACCTAGGTGCTCCTTAAGATTTTATTTCTAAGTTATCTCTACACCCAATGTGGGGCTCGAACTCACGACCCCATGATCAAGAGTCACATGCTCATGTACACAATAGCCAAACTATGGAAAAAGCCTAGATGTCCATTGACAGATGAATGGATAAATTATATATATATATATATATATATATATATATATATATATATATATAATGGAATATTACGCAGCCATCAAAAATGAAATCTTGCCATTTGCAACAATGTGGATGGAACTAGAGGGTATTATGCTAAGTGAAATAAGTCAATCAGAGAAAGACAATTATCATGTGATCTCACTGATATGTGGAATTTAAGAAACAAGGCAGAGGATCATAGGGGAAGAGAGGAAAAAATGAAACAAAATGAAACCAGAGAGGGAGACAAACCATAAGAGACTCTTAATCATAGGAAACAAACTGAGGGTTGCTGGAGGGAAGGGGGTGGAGGGATGGGGTAATTGGGTGATGGACACTGGGGAGGGTATGTGTTGTAATGAGCACTGGATATTATATAAGACTGATGAATCACAGACCTGTACCCCTGAAACCAATAATACATTATATGTTAATTAATTGAATTTAAATTTAAAGAAAAGAGTCACATGTTCTTCCTACTGAGCTAGCCAGGCACCCCTCATGGTGGTTTGGATTTGCATTCCCTGATGATGAATGATATTGAGCATCTTCTCATGTGTCTATTGGCCATCTGTATGTCTTCTTTGGAGAAATGTCTGTTTCTTTTTTAAATTGGATTATTATTATTATTATTTTGGTGTTAAGCTATATACCAAAGATGTGGGTTTTTTTTTAAGATTTTTAATTTAAATATTTGACACAGAGAGAGAGAGAGAGAGAGAGAGAGCACAAGCAGGGGGAGCAGCAGGCAGAGGGAGAAGCAGGCTCCTGCTGAGCAGGGAGCCTGATGCAGGACTCGATCCCAGGACGCTGGGATCATGACCTGAGCTGAAGGCAGATGCTTAACTGACTGAGCCACCCAGGCATCCCCAAAGATGTGTTTTGATCATTGTATGTATCATTTTGATCATTGTATGTATCATAATCATTGATCATTGATACAACAGCTTCCATGGATGATTAATTTTACATGCTTAGATTATTTGAATGACTTGTCACTAGCTTTTTCATTAGTGTCAACAATGTTCACATTCAAGTTTAAATGATGACAGAGTCACTAGAAATGGCATAAATCTAACAGCATTGAAATTATGCTTATTATCGGCCCAACACATTGAAATATAATTCTATAGAAGATAGATTTAAAAAGCAGAATATAAAATCACATTCAGGGGCATCTGGGTGGCTCAGTCGTTAAGCATCTGCCTTCCACTCAGGTCATGATCCCAGGGCCCTGGGATCGAGCCCCGCATCGGGCTCCCTGCTCCGTGGGAGGCCTGCTTCTCCCTCTCCCACTCCCCCTGCTTGTGTTCCCTTTCTCGCTGTTGTCTCTCTCTGTCAAATAAATAAAATCTTAAAAATAAAAATAAAAATAAATAAAATAAAATCACATTCAGGCCGAGATTATAATGATAAAACAAATCAAGCTTGCACACAGTAGCAGGCATATATTGTTTAGCATCCTTTATTTTTCCTAAGAGCACGTATGTTTTTTTTAAAGATTTTTGTATTTATTTGAGAGAGGGCAAGAGCACATGTGGGGGTGCGGTGGGGGGAGGGGCAGAGGGAGATAGAGTCTCAAGCAGACTCCATGCTGAGTGCAGAGTCCTACATGGGGCTCTGTCTCACGACCCTGAGATCGGGACCTGAGCAAAACCAAGAGTTGGACACTTAACCAACTGCGCCACCCAGGTGCCCCTCCTATGTTTTGTTTTTAAGGAAACCACTTCTCACCAGTTCTTAGCCATATAGGTGGGTCCTGATAATACAGATGTATCTGAACTTCATCTCCCTGGCCATAGTGGTTGGTTCATGGATGGACAAGTAACCTAATTAGACACTATTTGCTAGGGCTTGATGAGGTGTGAGGATGTGGGATCTAGAACTTCTGCAGCTATTTTGCTAACATACTGGGAGAGACTGGAACTCCTTAAGGTTACCATGTTGTGCCTGAGGATAAAGCAACACAGTGGTAGGCAGAATAGAGTATATGAAAGAAACTTGGTACTTACTTGGTGATTTAGTTCGAGCTGCTGGGTCAAGTCTCATCTGAAGCAATACTTTTCAGCAATTCCTTTATTATTTAGTCATTTGCAAGTGAAATATCTAATAGATACAGAGGCAAGGACAGGAAATGGGGAAATAAAAAGAGTTTTGATTTGTTGCAGTGGTGGGATTGAGAGTAATTTTTTCTTTTTTTTTAATTTCTACTAATATTGTTTATATGACTTATAACTGACAAGGGTTTCTGGATGTTGGTAAAAAATCTCAGAAGACAAAAGGTCTCAATAGGCATAGTATTGTAAATGTATATTTACAACATAGCATTCATTGTAAATATTATGACAGTTCTTTTAATTCTCTTCTATATTAAGCATGAACAAGTAGAGGGCTCAGTGTTAGACCACATGCTTTCAGAATGGAAGCAAGTCCATTTCACAGGTGTATTTGGTAAATACACAGTTTACTGGTGGTCTAGTACGTGGCAATTTTCAAATCTTAATAGAAAAAATGGAGACTAAAAATTAAATCTAGGTTGATTGATTTTACCTAGAGTTGGTACACCAGAAGAACAGAATGAGACTGCACAATAGACATTTCATAAGGAATCATACTTCTTCATTTTCCTCTCAGATCCCTGCATTGTTGCCAACTCTGCTGAACACCAACCCTACCTCTCAGGAGTCAAGGGTTGAGCCTCACTCTGTGGCATCCTCCTTTATAAAGTATGATGAAAGGTAGTCCCTGACCTCCTTCAACTGTCAAAGAGCTGCAGTTCAAGGATCCTTTTGGTTTCTGATTACTCAAGAGAAGAGGGGGAATACAAGACAAAAGAAAGACTCTAGGGACAGAGAGAGGAGTGAAAGTGTCAAGAGCCCCTTTAAGTAGAAATGCTTAAAGTGAAGGAAGGGAACTGAGAAATGACAAAAATACTTTAAATCTTCACAAAAACTAAATAGTTTATAAAGGCAACACAAACATCTTTAAAATGTTATTGGAGTATGTTTACTAACTGGAATTTAAATAAAAGCTTAAAAAATGTGATCAGATTTTGTTAATACTGTCCCCAAAATAGAGTATAAATACATTCAACTAACAGAGTAACTGTACGAGTGAAGAAAAGACAAGACCTTGTAATTTCAACTCCTCACTTTGTAGGTGGGCATTAGCCAAGGGGCCTTTTGGGTGTTGCTGAGGAGCACAGCCACTCTACCCCCTCTAAGGGCAATGTGTCCATCTCATTTATGGCCATCATATGCGGCACTTTGAGGTTATGTCTTTGATTCAATCAGTTTGAATCAAAGCACCAAAGCCTTTATCACTTCTCAGTAAATCAGTTAATATTTATGTTTAAAACACTTAAATATTTAGGCTCTGTATAAAAACCACAGAGCAAAAACCTGCATCTACTTGAACTAAAACCTAATAGTGAATGGTTTTAGTGAGTCAGAATTTGTAGGTTCTGAAAATGTGAGGTTTCTCTTGGTTTGTCTACAGAAGTTTCATGTTTTTAACAACATATATATATATTTTTAAAGATTTTATTTATTTATTTATTTGACAGAGAGCGTGAGAGAGCACAAGCAGGGGGAGCAACAGAGGGAGAGGGAGAAGCAGGCTCCCCGCTGAGCAGGGAGCCCAATGCAGGGCTCAATCCCGTGACCCTGGGATCATGACCTGAGCTGAAGGCAGATGCTTAACTGACTGAGCCACCCAGGCACCCCCATAAATTATATCATTTATCTCGTGCCTCCCTTCTGCCCCTCCAGCACCCAGATTTCCCCTCTCAAAATAACATATAACAGCAATTTGATTTTATTCAGGTATGTGAAAAGCATTTTTTGAGTGCTCATTTTATCCAATCCTTGACTTCTAAGTTTTGAGTCTGCTGAAGGGTATGGATAGGTAAACAGATAATTTCCATACAAAGTGACAGTGACAAGAACACTATGGTGTCTTAGCCCAGGAGAGGGAAAGGTTTTTAGGCCATACGACAGGACAGAATAAATGGGAATCACTCAAGAAAGGAAAGGGAGAAGGACCTTTTGGGGAAGCAGCTGTACAGACTTGAGAATTAAGTTCACAGAACTGGGTACTTGTTGCTAATTTAGCAAGACTATATCATGCTGGGGAACGGAGACAGGGTGGGTCAAGGAGTAGTGGGAAAAAATATCACTTTACTCATTGTTTTTTAAAGTGTACAAGACTCATTAATGAGTCATTAAGACGATGTATTTTCTGAAAAAGGATAGAATAGAACAGAAAATATCAGATTGCTTCACATGCAGTAAGGCTAACTATTGGCATGTCAATCTGTTGTTTTAGAGTTGTGTGTATAGTGTATAGTGTGTGTGTGTGTGTGCGCCAAGTCACAATGTAAAATGTATTTCTTAGTGTGGGATATGGTAAAAAAAATTGAAAGTCACTGTTTACAGTATAGAACATTTTATTTATAGTTGACAAGGTGGTTTTAGGTATCCTATTCTTATTACATGGCCCTGCCTCCATTTTTTGTCATTTATTCATTCGTCAAATATTTATCAAATACATATTTTATACTCAGTGCTAGTAAACTCCCTGAGAGAAACTCACAGTCTATGGGAGACAAACAGCTACTGTTTATCACAGTCCTCAAGGTGTGTATTGTAAACCACCTACTTTGGAATCCTCAGGGTAAAGTGCTTATTAAAACACAGGTAATGACTCTGCACCAGACCTACTGCATCGGAATCTCTGTGTGGGGCCCACGGGTGGGCAATTTTAATTAGAAGTCCTCAAAAAATCTTATATACATTCAGTTTGAAAAAAATTCATTTCTTGAGTACATGCTGGAACCAACATTGTGCTCAACACATTGTTCTCAGCCACATGGGTCCTTTTTCAGTTCCTTCAAGAATCCAGCACCCTTGCCACTTACAGCCTTCCCACATAGGGTTGTTCCCTGGTCTGAAATCCTCTCACTCTTCCCTGGCCTATTTTAATCTACCAAACAGGCCTCAGTTTAAATGTTATTTCCTTAGGAAGTGTTCCCCAAAACCCTAGGCTTCAGAAGGGGCTTTTGTTATATGCCCCCTTGTGGCAGACAATGAAAATGGCTGCTCCCCCTTCAAAAAAAGGACTATTAAGGGTATGGTCCACTGACAGCCAGCTGTTAACTCCTTCAGTTCCACCTCAGCTTTTGAGAGGCAGTTATGCTTTTCTCCTACAGCTTCAGCCAATGACTAAGATTGTGCCTCACATGGAAGTCCTGTACTGTGCAGTCTTTGCTCCAGAGCTCCCCATTGGACTGGCAAAGACTTCTACAGATCTGTATTGCGATCCTCATGGCTCCTTTTGCCCAATCCTGCTTGCTCCCTTTTCCTAAGTCTTACTCCCAATAAGCCTTTTGCCTTCCTGACTCCATCTCAGCATTCCTTCCCAGAGGATTCAACTGGTATACTTGTCTGCGTATTATTGGAAGAAAGAGACTGAAGGAGAGAGGCATAAAATCAAACTGTAGAGGTAAGCTTGATAGGCCATACTGAGTAGTTTTTATTTTATCATTAGGGCAGTTGGAAGTCACTACATGTTTTTAAGCAGCCTGGGGAGTAGTGAGGAAAGTGATCAAATGTAAATTTAGAAAGACCTTTCTGGTTGTTTTATGTTAAAAAGACTGGAGGTCTGTGGGATTGAAGACAAGATCATTAGGCATGCTATAACTGGAATCTAAGAAGAGGGAATAATGTCTTGGACTAGGATGAACCAGAGATAATGAAGATTTGAAAGATATTTAAAAGTAGAATTTCCAAAATTTGGTGATTAATTGGATGTGGGTGGTGAGGGAAATGTAAAAGTCAAGGATGTCTAGATCTCTGGCTTGAGCTATTGTGTGGAAAGTAGTGCCAGACATTGATACAGGGAGTCCTATGGGAAGCAAGTATGGGAGTTCAACTTTGGACATGCAGAGTTTGAGAGGCCCCTAGGACATCTGAAACCACTACAGAGATTTAAATATATTATTCTGGAGTATGAAGCAAAATTTAGGCTGGAGAAATCCATTTGGGAGCCCTTGGCATATAGATGGGAGCAAATGAGATCATGCAGGAGAGGTACAATGTGTTGAGAGAGGTCTAAGGCATTGACCTAGGAAACTCCAGCATATAGAGTTCTGGTAGAAGACGAGAGGTTAGCAAATGAGACTTAGGCCAGGGAATATGGAGTCACAGAAACTTTGAGAAGGTTTTTGATAAGGAGGGGCTATCAAATGCTACTTAGTGTCCAAGGAAGATAAGGACTGAAAATTATTCTTTTGTCTTAGTGATATGGAGGTTATTGGTGATCTTATTAAGAGGCATTTCAAATGCAGTGGTGGAGGTGGAAGCCATACTGGAGTGGCCAAAGAGTGAGGGAAATGGAAGAAGTTGACACAATTAGTGTTATAACTCTTTCAAGAAATTTGTTTCTGAAGGGGGAGGGCAATAAGGCAGTAGTTAGGGAAAATGTATAATCAAGGTTTTATTTTTTTTTGTTTTTAGGATGGAAGAGATTTGAGTGTGGTTGAAAGTTGATGGAAAGGAGCCAGCAGAGAAGATAGAGAAGAAAGTGATAATCAAAGGCAGAAGATTTCTGAGAAGGTGGGATGGTGGGGGTGGGGGGCAGGACTCTAGGGCTCAGGCAGAGGGACTGACATTGGAGAGAAGAAATGCCTCTTCTTTCTTTGGAATAGGAGTGAAGAGAAAGGTGTGAATGTGGATACTAGTAGACCTGTAGGCTTATTTATTTATTTAAAAAGATTTTATTTATTTATTTGAGAGAGAGAGAGTGAGAGAGAGTCAGAGGGAGAAGCAGACTCCCCTTTGAGCAGGGAGCCCGATGCGGGATTCAATCCTGGGACTCTGGGATCATGACCTGAGCTGAGGGCAGTCGCTCAACCAACTGAGCCACCCAGGCGCCCTAGACCTGTAGGTTTAGTGGTGGGAGTAACTCTTTGTATTAGGAGACAGGGAAGGTGGAAGGTTGGAGGAGAGTGGAGGAGGAGGTTTAAAATAGTCTTTAGGCAGTGGGAAAATGAACTTTTTTTTTTTTAACTTTTTCTTTTTTAATTTTTTTTTAATATTCTATTCATTTATTTGACACACACAGAGAGAGAGAGCGCGCAAGAAAGGGGACACCAGCAGGGGGAGTGGGAGAGGGAGAAGCAGGCTTCCCACTGAGCAGGGAGCCCGATGCGGGGCTCGATCCCAGGACCCCGGGATCACGACCTGAGCCGAAGGCAGACGCTTAATGACTGAGCCACCCAGGCACCCCTAATTTTTTTTTTAAGATTTTATTTGCCAGAGAGAGAGCGAGAGACAGCACAGGCAGGTGAAGCTGCAGGCAGAGGGAGAAGCAGGCTCCCCGCTGAGCAAGGAGCCCGATGTGGGACTTGATTCGAGGACTCTGGGATCATGACCTGAGCCAAAGGCAGCCGCTTAACTGACTGAGCCACCCAGGTGTCCCAGGAAAATGAACTTTTTGACCACAGGGTCTTACTAGGAAATGTGGTGAGCCCAGCTAATTTTTTAAACTTAAAAAAAATTTTATTTATTCTTGAGAGAGAGAGAGAGGGAGAGTGTGCATGATCGCTTGAGAGATCGATTGTGGGGAGGGACAGAGGGAAAGGGAGAGAGAGAATCTTAAGCAGGCTCCATGCCCAGCATGGAGCCCAATGCAGGGCTCGATCTCACAACCCTGAGATCATAACCTGAGCCCAGATCAAGAGTTGGACGCTTAACTGACTGAGCTACCCAGGTGCCCCAAGTATTCTAGAAATTCTTATAAATGGAATCATACAACATGTACTCTCTTTTGTGTATAGCTTCTTTTGCTTAGCACTATGCTCATGACATTTATCCATGTTGGTGTATGTATCAAGAGTTTGTTTCTTCATACTTCTTTTTTTAAAAAAAGAGTTTATTTATTTATTTATTTGAGAGAGAAAGAGGAAGAGAGAGAGAGCTGGGGGAGGAACAGAGGGAGAGGGACAAGCAGAATCTGTGCTGAGCGCAGAGCCCAATGTGGGGCTCAATCCCATGATCCTGAAGCTATTATAAATAAAGCTGCTATGAACATTCTTATACAGTCTTTTTGTTGCTATGTATTTTTAGTTCTCTTGGCTAAATACTTGGGAGTGAAACTTCTAAATAAAGAATAGGTTTATGTTTGAAATTGCCTAGCCTTTTTCCAAAGTGTTCCATTTTTAATTCTCACCAACAATGTCTGAGAGTTCTGTTTGTTCCACATCCTTTTCAATATTAGGTGATGCCAGTTTAAAGTTTTTTTAGCCATTGTAGGGTGTTAGTGGTATTTCATGGTGGTTTAAATTTGCATTTTCTTGGTGAGTAATAATGTTGAATACTTTTTCATGTGCATATTGGCCTTTCGTATATCTTTCTTTCTGAATGATCTATGTCAAAGATTTTGCCTATTTATTCACTTTAGAAAACTATAAATTTGAATATAAATCCTTTGTCAGATATATGTTTTATGAGTATATTCTTCCATTGTGTGGCTTGCCTATGACCTTCTTAATGATATTTTTTGATGAACAGAAGTTTTATATTTTGATGAAGTCTAATTTATCACTTGCTTTCTTTTCTGATTACTGCTTTCTGTGTCATGTCTAAGAAAATTTGCCTGCTCCCGTGTCTCCTATTTTCTTCTAGAAGTTTTATAGTTTTAGATTTTACATTTAGGTCTGTCATGAATTAATTTTTGTGTATGGTATGAGGTAGGGGTTGAGGTTCATTTTCTTTATATGGATAATCACCTGTTCATAGCATCTTTATTTATAATAGCAATACTATTTATTGAAGGGATTTCCTTTTCCTAATGGATTGCTCTGGTACCTTTGACTCACCATATACCTGTGAGTTATTTATGGGTTTGCTATTCAGTTCCATTGATTTATATGTCTATCCACATATATCCATATATGTCTATATGTCAGCATCACACTGTCTTAATACTGAAGTTTTTTTTAAAGACTTTATTTATTTGAGAGAGAGAATGAGTGAGAGAGAACAGGAGTGAAGGGCAGAGGGAAAGGGAGAAGCAGACTCCTCACTGAGCGGGAGCCCAATGTAGGGCTGGATCCCAGGACTCCAGGATCATGACCTGAGCCAAAGGCAGACGCTTAACTGACTGAGCCACCCAGGTGCCCCAATACTGAAGTTTTATAGTAGGTATTGAAGTCAGGTAGTATAAGTCCTCCAGCTTGTTTGCTTTTCCAGGATTGTTTGGTTCCTTCTAGGTCCTTTGCATTTCCATATACATTTATGAAACTGCTTGTCAATTTCTAAAAACAACAACAACAAAAGACACCCTTCCGTAAATTGATTGAACTAATTTGGGGAGAATTGGCATCTTAACAATATTGAGTCTTCCAATCCACAAACATGATATATCTCTCCGTTTATTTAGGTTTTCTTTAATTTTTCTAGGTTTTGTAGTTTTTTTTTTTTTTTTTTTAAGATTTTATTTATTTGCGAGAGAGAATGAGAGACAGAGCATGAGAGGGAGGAGGGTCAGAGGGAGAAGCAGACTCCCTGCCGAGCAGGGAGCCCGATGTGGGACTCGATCCCGGGACTCCAGGATCATGACCTGAGCCGAAGGCAGTCGCTTAACCAACTGAGCCACCCAGGCGCCCCGGTTTTGTAGTTTTTAGTGTACAGGTTTTTCACATATTTTGTTAAACTTATACTTAAGTATTTGATGTTTTTTGATACTATTGAAAATTAAATTATTTTAAATCTCATTTTCTAATTATTTCTACATCATGCATGGAATTGATCAGCCATTCTGAATAACTATGGGATTCATATTATGGGCTGTTATAGGGTCCCATGGCTAAGTCCCAGTTTCAGGAAGGTGGTCTGGAGATTGGATACTCCCTAGTAATCAAGGTATTCTTTTTCTTTTTTTAAAGATTTTATTTATTTATTTATTTATTTGAGAGAGAGAGAGAGAGAGAGAGCAGGAGCAGGGGGAGGGGCAGAGGGACAAGCAGACTCCCTGCTGAGCCCAGAGTCCAAGGCGGGGCCCCATCCCAGGACCCTGGGATCATAACTTGAGCCAAAGTCAGACACTTAACCAACTAAGCCACCCAGGTGCCCCCATCAAGGTATTCTTTTATGGGATTGCATGAAGTTGGGTCACCAGAATGGTGCTGACATGCTAGTTTTGGATGAAGTAAAATTTTTATACAGATAGGGGCCCTATACAAAAATTTTTTTCTTTTTTTTTTCCTTTTTTTTAAAGATTTTATTTATTTGTCAGAGAGAGAGAGAAAGAGAGAGAGCGTGAGCACAAGCAGGGAGAGCAGCAGGCAGAATGAGAAGCAGGCTCATCACCAAGCAAGGAACCCAATGTGGGACTCAATCCCAGGACCCTGGGATCATGACCTGAGCTGAAGGCAGATGCTTAACTGATTGAGCCACCCAGGCATCCCCAAAATCTTTTTCTATACCCTGAATTCCCTAGGGGCAGCCCTGAGTAGGATTGTGGTTGTCCTTCTTAAAGGAGGAGAGAAACAGCATGTCAGAGGAGTTCTCTTCTCTCCTATGTGGTATCATTCATTCTGGCAAGAACCACTACTCTGTATCTTTCTGAGACCTGAGACAAGGGTAGTTACTACCTTTTGTTCTCCACGATTATTTTCAGTGAAGCCTCTGAAATGGATCATCATAGTAAAATAATTTATCCCAATGTTACACTGCATCCTTAGTAAAAAATTTATCCCTTATTTCTATTTAAGTATACATGATTGTATGGCCAATATACATTTCAAGGAAGCTGATTCCTTACCCCTGCAGCCTGCTGTCTATTGCACAAGAACTCATTATATATCTAAAGTGTGGTTGAGCCCAGTTGAGCTTTATTCTGACTGTGTCACATTGAACTCTGGAGACATTTTAAGTCTGTGAAGTTGAGATGGGAACCATTATGAAAAGCTAATGTGAATGTTCTGTTTACTCATGGCTTTTATATAATTTATTCATGCTCTTTTAGGCTAGCAAAATAATTCCCATGTTATTTTAGTATTTCTAATTAACCAAAATGAACATCACTGATGAGTGACAGGGCTTCTCAAGTGAAGGATGCCGTTATGCTGAAATCAGCACCACTCTGGCAGCAAAGGAAAGACTCTAAGCCTGTTTTTGTACACTGATGAGTAACTTTCTAGATTCTTATCTGCTCTTAGTTTTTTTTCCTGGGAGGAAAAAGATAGTGATTTTTTTCTAATATGTCTTCAACTTATATTTTAAAATGTTTACTCTCAAAAAAATGTTTACTCTCATAAGAACTTGTGGCCTAAAAGGCAACTGCATTTGGTATAATTACAAGGTAATTAGCTGGCTAGATATTTTCCATAAGGAATCCTGATGTCTTCATGGACAGCACTCTACTCACTATATGGGTAATATGTTGAAAGGGCATCTGCATGGGCATCAATGGGAGAGATATGGTTTGAACTTAAGAAAGGTAACTAAGTAATAATTTAGTTATAAATAGATGTGGGAAGCTGAATAACATGGCTTAGGGGCCCCCAAAAGATACATCCTCTAATGTGTAAATCATAGAGTGTAACATTAGCCAAAACAAAGGTATGAACTTATTCAATTCATTGATTCTAGATGTACTTTTTATTCCAAAAGTTTTTGATATAGTCTTTGATGAATATATTACTGTCTATTTCTCCTTCTTCAGATCTTTCACTTTAGACCAAGAAGAATAAGCTTCCTGTAAATACATGATTGTTCCTAGAAAGTTCCCATGATTTATATGACTCAATTATGTTTCCAATGCTACTTTATTCATAGCACTATTTCTCCATTTCTCTTTGGACCTAAAGCACCTGTTATCACTAATAATGACTGCCAGTGAATTTTAATAGTTGTTATTTCTTTAAAAAAAAATAGTTGTTTGTTCTTTAAACCCTCTCCTCAACATTTTAGCTTAGTTCACCATCAGTGCTCTTTCTAAATGGGGTAACCTACTAGGTTCCTTCTTCTCAAATAAACTCCATGTCCCTTTATATTTTCAGCATTTAAAAGTCGTATTGACTTGGGAAAGTATGACCTGACACTCATGGACATAACTGGCAAGAGTGGGTAGCATGTGTTAGTGACAGCGAGAGACTGCTTTGTGCTGCTGCCTGGTTTAGGTGGTGGCAGCAACCCAGAAGGAAGGAGTAGAGGGGAGAACTTCTGAGTAGTGGTAAACTTCTTATCATCCCCTTCTTCCTCTAATAGAGGGATGGGCAAAACCTAAGGCAATATAATTCTTTTTTTTTAATTTAAAATTAATTTTTATTTTTAAAAATATTTTATTTATTTATTTGATAGAGTGATTGAGAGAGAGAGAGAGAGAGAGCATGAGCAGGGGGCAGGGCAGAGGCAGAGGGAGAAGCAGACTCCCCACTGAGCAGGGAGCCCAATGCAGAGCTTGATCCCAAGACCCCAGGATCATGACCTGAGCTGAAGGCAGCCGCTTAACCAACTGAGCCACCCAGGCACCCTAAAATTTCTTTTTTTAGAGCCACATTATTTTTTTTTTTTTTTTTAAAGATTTTATTTATTTATTTGACAGAGAGAGAGAGACAGCGAGAGCAGGAACACAAGCAGGGGGAGTGGGAGAGGGAGAAGCAGGCTTCCCGCCGAGCAGGGAGCCCGATGTGGGACTCGATCCCAGGACCCCGGGATCATGACCTGAGCCGAAGGCAGACGCTTAACGACTGAGCCACCCAGGCGCCCTAGAGCCACATTATTGAGTTCAAAAAGTGACTGACATACAAAAAGCTGTACATATTTAGTGTATACAACTTGATGAGTTTGGAGATAAGTATACATCCATGAAACCAGCACCACAATTTATGCCATAAACATATCCATCATCTCCAAAAGGCAGGACTCTGAGGAAACTAGCCCTGTTTTGCTTGAAAACCTGGCAATAACCCGATTGAGGATAGATGGCTTGCAAGGGGGTGTGCATCCTCTGTAAGAAACACCACAATCATACTTGGTTGCCACTAGAACCATAAGTGGGTTCAAATCTCAGTCTACTCTAGAGAGTCTGATATACAATATGGCCCAGAAAGAAGTAGCTAGTACATTAAATGAATTATCACAAGGTTTAGCTAATATATACAGTGCTAGCAGAAACCTGGAAACATGTGTAGTAGATTCTAAGGGTATCAGATCAAAGAAGGCAAAGCATAACTAGATCAGGAAGAATTCATTGCTATGGGGCTGCTTACTAGAAATTCCAGATTTAATGTATTAATTTATGCAAATGGAGGTGGCTCTAACAGCTTAATGGGCTGGTTGACTAAAATTTTGGCTCACTGGTAGCCTGTTGAATGAGGATAAGATACCAGAGCTTCGCTGGCCTGGAGTAAAGAAGGGTATCCAAAGACTTAAGGGGAAAGGAAGGTTAGAGTGGATTTATCTTATACAAATGGCATGCTTATCCTCCAACTATAACTCCTGGGGAGGCCTGGATGACACTCCTGCCACTAAGACATTGAAAAATACATTAGTGAGGGGCGCCTGGGTGGCTCAGTTGTTAAGCGCCTGCCTTCGGCTCAGGTCATGATCCCAGGGTCCTGGGATCGAGCCCCGCATCGGGCTCCCTGCTCAGCAGGAAGCCTGCTTTTCCCTCCCCCACTCTCCCTGCTTGTGTTCCCTCTCTTGCTGTGTCTCTCTCTGTCAAATAAATAAATAAAAAATCTTTAAAAAAATACATTAGTGAGAAGAGAAATACTAAACATTGAGAAATACATTAGAGAGGTTTGTGGTTGCTCTCCTTTGTGGGAAAGGTATGACCATGCAAGATGCTGCCATTGTGATGAACTCCCTGATTTCACTAGAAATGGTGGAAATCCAAGTAGCAGAGGTCAAGTGGCAGCACTTAACCATAAAAGACAAGGTGGGCATGTTTACCCTAAATGGCAGGAGGGATTTTATTAGTAATAAGAGTGCTCTGGCCCATAGGGACCTTTGGTTGTGACTAATTGATCATGATATCCCTTGGAGTAAAAGAGATGAACAGCCTGGTCTTTGTTGTGTGGCCAAAAATCTGACTTGAGTTACCACAATGGAGAGTCAAGGCCACTTGCCCAGTTTCCAAACTTAAGCTAGTTCACAAATGTAGAATCCTTTGATTGAGTGGGAGTCTTCCTTCCCATGAGGAATGATCTTGCAGCATTGCTGCATGAATACATCATAAATCTTCCTCCAGGCCTTGTCCAAAGGGACATTCACCCATTTGCTAGAGTGGCTATGCACTGGAAAAAAAAGGAATATCTAGATCTTTCAGGTATTAATGTTAATCACAGGGGATCCAAAATGACACTGTGGCTACAGTGGGGGCTATGATTGGAAGGTGATAGATGGGAGTCTTAACGTAAGTTAAGGTGGAACCAGTTGGTCCACAGACATATCCTTTGGTTATTTCCCCAGTTCCCGAACATATAATTGGAATGAGAGCCATTGTGGTAGAAAGGCTAACCCTCTCTATCAAAATAGCAAACCAGAAGCAATACTGCATCCCTGCAGGAATTGCAGATATTAGTACCACCATCAAAGACTTGACACATGCTGGGATGCTGATACCTATCACATCTGCATTTAACATACCAGTTTGGCCTCTGCAGAAGTTGGATGAATCTTAAAGAAAGACTAAATTATCAAGTTAGGAGATGACACCATGAAAGGATAGGATTTTGTCTTACGGTATGCAGTATATCTTTGAATCAGAGACTTTTATATGGTGCTGTCTCCTCCATATCCGGAATCTAGAAATCAAGGGGAGGAAGTGGGGATGGCTCCTCTCACAATTAATATTTAGTAACCAACTCAGGAATTCTGCTTCCTCTTTCAGCTACTTTGAGTTCTGCTGGTTTGGAGATCTTTGCTTCTAATAGGGAATACATACAATAATAGTTCCATTGAATTAGAAGATGAAACTCCATTTGGCTATTTGGGCTTTTTATGACACTAAACCAACAGGGAGATAAAAGAATTACTCTACTGGATGATTATTCCCTGATTACCATGGATAAATCAAGTTGTTGCTACATGGAGAAAAAGAGTGATTCTGGAACCAGAGGATCCCCTGGGGCTACTTTTAATACTCCCACACACAAAGTAAAGGTTATGGAAAACTATAGCAATCAAACAAAGGCAGGACTATTGGAGGGCCCTTCCAAAATGAAGGTTCAGATCACCCTAATGTATAAAAGACCAGAATGGTTACTGTGGTTAGTGGAACAAGGAAGTCACAGATACTAACTATGGCCTCAGAACCAATTGCCAAAATGAGGACTGTAGTAGCTTTGTCTATTTTCTCTTCACTGATTATGTGTAGTATATTTATTTGTATATTTAACTATTTTATTCTCTTTCCTTTTTCTCTTTATTATTTTCTATACAAATTGTTGTTGGCTAACTTGTTAGGTGGAAACACTTATTTTATTGTTTTATGGAAGTTGGAATGTATGAAGAAGGGTGTATATGGAAATTAAAGGGATGAACTGGGCAGTTATTAATTTATTGTTTCTTAGATCCAAATGCACTCTTCTTTGTCCCATTTTTTAAAAAGATTTTATTTATTTATTTGACAGAGAGAGAGACAGTGAGAGAGGGAACACAAGCAGGAGGAGTGGGAGAGGGAGAAGCAGGCTTCCCGCTGAGCAGGGAGCCCGATGCGGGACTCGATCCCAGGACTCCAGGATCGTGACCTGAGCCGAAGGCAGTTGCTCAACCAACTGAGCCACCCAGGTGCCCCGTTTATGTTCTTTTTAAAAAAATATTTTATTTATTTACTTTAGAGATGGGCAGCAGTGGAGGGAGAGGGACAAGCAGACTCCCCACTGAGCGCAGAGCCCAATGTGGGGCTCGATCCCACGACCCTGAGATCATGACCTGAGCCAAAATCAAGAGCTGGATGCTTAACCAACTGAGCCACCCAGCTGCCCCTATATGTTTATCTTCTAACATAATACACATACTGCCTTGTATTACAGTCATTCGTGTTTATATGTCCTCATTTCTTCCTCTCCTATTCAATCCTTAAGAAACTAAAATCTGGTGTATGACCCACCACAATATTAAAACTGAATCTCTTAATGGTCAAACCCAATTTTTTCCCTATCTTTATCTTATTTCACCTCTTCAATGCTTTTTTGTTTGTTTTGCCTTCCCTTCTTAACTTTCATTCTTCATTTGGCTTATATGATCTCATTATCTGCTTCTTGTGTAACTCCACTCTCTTTTGTTCACTTCTTCCTGTGTGTCCACCTCTTAATTGTTGGTGATCATTTGATTTCATTCCCTGTCTGCCCCACTCTCCAACTCTATAGACTTGCTCAGGGTGACCCATTTCTTCCATAAGATTCCAACCTTTACCCTAAGCTGGACCAAATTCTCCCTTGTCCTAAGATATTCTCTCTCTTTTGTTTAAAAGATTTTATTTATGGGGCGCCTGGGTGGCTCAGTTGTTAATTGTCTGCCTTCGGCTCAGGACATGATCCCAGGACCCTGGGGATCATGACCTGAGCCGAAGGCAGATACTCAACGACTGAGCCACCCAGGTGCCCCCTAAGATATTCTCTTGAGCTTCAGTCCATTTATACCTAGATGTCTCACAAGCACCTCAAGCCTAATGTCCCAAAGTGAACATGTAATCCTTTCCTTTAAATCTCTACTCTCGAATTTTCTATTTTGGTTATTGACTTTAATTTTTACTATACAATACAAATGAGAAACCTGGAAAACATTTTCTACTTTAATTTCCTTCAAATTTCGCCTAGTCCACCTCCTAAATAGCTCTTAAATCTGCTTCAACATTTCTTTCCTAACCATTTTAAATAATTTTGGAATCATTCTCTTTGTAATTATTTTCTCTCTTCTCCACACCATTGTTCATCCTACTGCACCCCCCAGCCCCACCCAGCTCCTTAATATACAATCTAATCTGGTCATTCCCTACTTAAAATCTCTGCTGTGCCTACTGGATAAAATTTAAGCTCCTAAGAATGGCTTAAAAGGTCCTTTACTAAGTGGTCCTAACCTCCTCATGCTCTAGTCACTTCAAACTTTTTGCCATGGCTCTTTCAAATCTAGAAACCTCAATTCTGGGAAATTTTCTTGAATTGTTTCATTAATGATTCCCTCCCCTCTGCTTTTTCTAGGATGCCTATTATTCTGATGTTGTAACTTTTGGACTGGTCATCTAACTTTTTCATCTTTTCTCTCTTATTTTTCACCTTTAACTCATTTTTGCAGTACTTTTAAGAGATTTCTTCAAATTTATCTATTAATATTTGGATTTCTGCTATCATTGTATTTAATTTCCAAGTTTTTTTCCTGTTTTTGTAATTATTTTTTTATTGAGGTATAACTGACATAAAACATTGTATTAGTTTTAGGTAAACAACATGATTCAATATTTGTATACATCGCAAAATGATCACAGTAAGTCTAGTTAACATCCATCACTATACATAGTTACAGAATTTTTGTGTGTGTGGTGGGAATTGTTAAGATTTATTCTCTTGGCAACTTTCAAATGTGCAATAAAGTAGTAACTATAGTCACCATGCTGTACATTATATCACTATGACTTATTTATTTTACAATGGTAAGTTTGTACCCTTTGATGCCCTCCACCCCAAGAGGATTTTTATTTTCATTCTGAATGCTCCTTTTATTAATTTATTAATGACATCCTATTCTTGTTTTATAGATGTGTTCTCTCTTCTTTCTGAGGAATTCTCTTTTTTAAATTTTATTTATTTATTTGTCAGAGAGAGAGAGAGAGAGCACAAGCAGGGGAAGAGGCAGGCAGAGGGAGAAGCAAGTTCCCCGCTGAGCAAGGAGCCCGATGAGGGACTCCAGGACTCTGGGATCATGACCTGAGCCGAAGGCAGACACTTAACTGACTGAGCCACCTAGGTGTCCCTCTCTGAGGAATTTTCTACTCCATAAAGAGGCTTTATTTCCTCAGAAATTTTTTTCTTTTTTTAAAATTTAAATTCAATTAATTAACGTATAATGTATTGTTAGTTTCAGAGGTAGAGTTCAGTGATTCATCAGTCTTATATAATACCCAATGCTTAATACATCACGTGCCCTCCTTAACATCCATCACCCCATTACCCTATCCCCCAACCCTCCTCCATGCCAGAGATTTTTTTTTCTGTTTATTGTTTGGTTGTTATGATCTATGTTTTTCATATCAGAGGCTTTCTTCAGAGAGATGATAATTTTTGGTTGTCTGTTCATGATTACAAGTTAAGGAGCTCACTGGAAGCTTGAGCATGAGGTGGAGTTTATTGACTTTGAGTCTCCCTGTGGACAGACCCGGATAAGCCATTTGTTGGGGAAACCCATGATGTTAGTGTCTTTAGGTCTTTCTCTTGGGATAGTAGATTGATTCCTCAGAAAGGAGTCTTGCATTTCCTGCCTGAGGAGTAGAGGTTAAGCTGTTGCCAATGCTCTGGAAGCAGTGTGGGGGATGGGTTAGAGACACCTCAGCATTTAGTATACATATGGTCATTTGATCTCCATGTTTTTGCAAGGTACCCCAAACCTTAACTTTGCCTGGAATCCCCTAATCCAGAGGTCCTTATCACATCTTCTGTAGAAAACCAGTTCCAGACTTCTACTGTGGTAACAGGGGGACAGTTAGGCAGCCACATGGAATTTAGAAGACCTAGGGAAGTAGTCACTTCTCAAACAGGTTTTTACCCAATCCTCATTTCAGCCACTGTCCTTTATCCCTAGTTACAGAGGTATTTGGTGCTGTGAGTTTTCCTTAATGGATGGACTCCAGGGCATTAACGATATAGTGGTGAGGAGTGTATCACATTTTTCAAAAAGTTTGATAATGAAGAATATGAAATATAACAGAATTTAGGGATAACTGAGGAGTCAACTGGAGGCTCCATTCCCCTCAGAATGAGAGATTTTGTACATATTGAAAATCGGAGTGCAAAGACCCAGTGGAGAGAGAGAAATCAAGAACACTTGAAAAATTGGAGATAATTGTGGCAGGAAGATCCTAAAGGACCTAGAGAGGGTGAGATTGAGGATATAGGCAGAGTTTAATTTTGGTAGGAAGCAAGATGAAAAGAAGGCAGAAAGGAAGGTTGTGATATTTAGAGATGGAAAGGAGGACAGATGAAGACTGGCCAATGGCTTATTGTTTTGGTAGAATAGGGAGATAGCTTATCTAATGAGTACAGGTTGAGGGCTTTAAGTAGAATCTTGATGAAGATTTGGAATACATACCATGGGAAGTAGGTCAGAGAATTAACCAAGTTAAAAAATATTTTAAAGCAGAAATTAGGGTCAAGACGTTTTGCTTAACATATCTGTGCAAACTTCCTTAACATATGAAATATAAAAGAAATGCCACAAATTCCAAAGATTCCACCATGATTGCCATCTTTCAAGAAGAAAAACTGATAGTGGTAACTATAGTGACAGTTCTTCCTGTTCTCTCATTGCAAGCAAGATCCTATTTGAGAAGTAACCAATTAAAAGGCAAAATAGTTAGTTTAGCAGCAGTTACACTGGTAGTCCAAAGCAGGAACACAAGCTATATACTCCACAGGAGCTTTTGGCTGAATGATTAGAAGAAAGAATAAAGACATTTGAGATCTAAATTCTTTGGTTCCTAATTATACCCTGTAGAAGGGAAGAGGCAAGAAACGGCAAGAAGCAGCCAGCATCCTTGGTTTTTTCTGGACAAAGGACTAATTCTGGGTTCTTTGCCGTTGATATGATCTCTCCTCCCTTTTTCTCTCATCCCTAGGATCCCTGCTTGACCTGCATCCTGTTCTTACCTGCTGGGCAGCATTCTCAGGCTGCCCTCTTAGCAGAGTCCTCACTATAATGTGATTTCTAAGGAAGCAATGCTGTTACAAGCCTGTGAAAAGTGAACTTGAAATGAACAGGTGAAAACTTGGCATAGTACTTCTTTTTTTTATTTTATTTTTTTATTTGAGTATATTTGACACATAATGTTACATTAGTTTCAGGTGTACAACATAGTTATTCAATATCTCCATATGTTATGCTATGCTCACCACAAGTGTAGCTACCATCTTTCGCCATTCAACACTATTACAATATCATTGACTATATTCCCTAGGCTGTACCTTCTATTCCTACAACTTACTCATTCCATAACTGGAAGCCTGTATTTCCCACTCCCCTTCTCCCATTCTGTCCCAGAATTGTACTTCTTTAATGATGTTGATTCTCATTGACTTCTAAACAAGTCAGTGGTTCATCACTATGCAACCTTCAGTGGAATTTAAAATCAGTGTGGTTGAGGTGATGTAAGTGCTGCTGCAAAGCAGAGGGAATTGAGTAAAAGTCTTCGAGATGCTCTTTGAGTTATCACAACAGTTTTTTCACAGTATGTTTTAGAGACATTATAAGGTGATTAAGAGCAAAGGCTTGAAGTGAGACATGGTTTTGAATTTCAACGTACCTTAACTGTGTGTGATCTTGGGCAGGTGAACCTCTTCAAACCTGTTTCCTCATCTGTAATAGCTGAAATGTTGTTGAACCCATAGGGTTAATAAAGTTAGTAAGTGAGATAATATAGTGAGTGCTTAGTATATTGTGTGGCACATAGAAAGAGTTCAATAAAAGCTAGTCAATATTATTATTTTAACCCTGTAGCAGAGTCTTAACTAACTAGTTAACCTGACTTTAACAAGGTGACTTTCTGCTTGGTTCATTTCTTTTTTTTTTTTTTAAAGATTTTATTTATTTATTTGACAGAGGGAGACACAGCAAGAGAGGGAACACAAGCAGGGGGAGTGGGAGAGGGAGAAGCAGGCTCCCTGCTTGAGCAGGGAGCCCGATGTGGGGCTCTATCCCAGGACTCTGGGATCATGACCTGAGCCGAAGGCAGACGCTTAACGACTGAGCCACCCAGGCGCCCCATGGTTCACTTCCTATACATCCACAGGGCTGGGGGCTCCTTTAACCCACCTATAAGTTCACTTACGTTCCAGATCTTAAGACCCATCCAGTTCCTAGACATGGTCATATCAGGAGCCCCAGGGCTAGGAGCTCAGTGACTCAGGTCTAGACAGTCTTGTTTGTGATCTCTTTTTGTATATGGTTCTGTTGATTATTTCTCATTACTTTTCAGAAAGAGGGGCAGATCTAAGTTTTGTGTGGCCAGGAGTCTATGCAATCTTGGGGGCTCTCTTTATGAAAAAGAATATAGGGGTGCCTGGATGGCATAGTCAGTAAAGCATCTGACTCTTGGTTTTGGTTCAAGTCCTGATCTAGGGGTCATGATGAGCCCGCTGTGTTCAGCACAGAATCTGTTTGAAACTCTCTCTCCCTCTCCCTCTGCCCCTCCCTTCTGTGCATGTACTCTCTCTCTCAAATAAATAAATAAATCTTAAAAAAAAAAGGAAAAAGAACATAAAATTATGAATAATAAAATTAAGTACAAAAACAAATTGAAGTCACTTCAATTAAAAATAATGATCTTAAAAAAAAAGGTAATGATTTTTTGTCCTGTTTCTAGACCTGAGCCAGTTTCCAGACTGGAACCTATTGACTGAAAGGGGACTGAGTTCCCAGGGAGAAGGACCCTGCCACACCACAGCAAATTTTGTCATAATGATTTGCCCAAAAACCTCTGGCCACTATTTGAATAGCTACATACTGAGGAAAGGGGAATATCCAGATATTTTGAGGACTTTTGGAGACAGGATTTGAATTGATAATGATTGATACTCAGAGATCTGAAATGTCATCATGATCCCCATGTTAGAGAGTGGGGGCACACAGAGGCCAGGTAATAAATGGAATCCTGGACAAGTTCTGAACTGCAGTGGGTCCACAAGAGACCATACAGTCATTTCTAGTTATTTTCCTGGTCCTTAACATGCATGTATAATTGGAGTTCATATACTTGATAGTAGGGGTAACTCCCACATTGAGTTCTTAGCCTGTAGGATAAATTATCCTAGTGGGAAAGGCCAAGTGTAAGCCTCTGAAAATGCCCCAACTCCGTGTGTTCTTAGAGTGGGAGTGGGGGGGATAGAGGAGATTAGTATCACATTTAAAGATCAAAAGGATGCAAAGGATGCAGGGAGTGGTGATTCCTACTATAACTCCATTTAATTTGCCAGTGTGACCCTTCCAGAAACTAGAGGGATTTTACAGGATGCCTGTAGATTGCCATAAACCTAGATTGGTTGTTAGATTACTCAACCAAGTAGCAGCCCCAAGTGCAACTGCTATACCAGACATGGTATCATTGCTAAATTAGATTAATACAGCCTTAGGTTCATAGTATGTAGCCACTGAGTTGACAATGGATTCTTTTCTATCTTAATCAAGACAAAGGATAAGAAAGAATTATGTGCACATGGAACACAGTTATTGCATTAGCGTTCTTCAGAGAAAGAGAACAATTAAGATATACATATATACACATTAGGAGACATATATACACACTCTGGTATTCCTTTGCCCCTGTAACTGTGAACAGACACACGAAACAATCCTAGGATTACTAAGGGCTCAGAACCCTAAGGACTGAGGGTTTGGGTCACACTCCTAAGCAAGTTCTAAGACCTCCTGAGGTGACAACTGAGAGTGGAGGGGAATTCAGAATAGATAAGTTGAGGATGAAGATGAGGATGAAGTTTTGGCCCCAAGACCAACTTCAGCGATGAGGGTTGTAGTTCACTCCACCAATCTTCCTCTTCTGAATTTCCCCTCAGTTACAGAACAACAGAGGATCTGCTTCCTGATCCTGCATGGAGAAGTACATCTGTGAGGTACAAGGATGGACTGTGGTAGCCATGAAAGTGCTCTTCTTAGATCTCTGGCTGTGTGTGTGTGTGTGTGTGCGTGTGTGTGTGTGTGTGTGTGTGTGTGTGAGATACTTTATTGGCCATCTTAGCTGCTGTGCTCTAAAATCCATCCCTGCATTCACCCAGAGGCCATGGTTTCCACAGGTTGCTCCACTGACTAAATGTAGAAGGTGTACTAAGGCAGGCCTGTTCTGGGAGATGCAAGACTGTTCTGATGGGTGACTTTGGTCTTGCCTAAGTTTCTTAGAACTACACTGCAGTCTAAGACTCTTCCACTCAACCTTCCTTCCTTTCCTTTCTCCTCCATCTGCATTGAGGTCTGATGGCTCTCACAGTATTCCTTAGTTCCTAACTAACTCCATGTTCCCCATCAAGCATACCCTGTAATAAGTGCACATCTAATCCTGTCTTGACTAACACACACATCAAATGTCTATCACGGAGAGAAGGGATAAGCAATGTATGCTACATTTATATAATGGAATACTACTGAGAATTAGAAGAAACTGCTGATACACAGGAATAACATAGATGATTCTCAAAGACATACTTAGTGAAAAAAGCCATACATAAAAGGATTCATTTTTTTTTTAAAAGATTTTATTTATTTATTTGAGAGAGAGAATGAGATAGAGACAGAGAGAGCATGAGAGGGGGGAGCGTCAGAGGGAGAAGCAGACTTCCTGCTGAGCAGGGAGCCCGATGTGGGACTCGATCCCGGGACTCCAGGATCATGACCTGAGCTGAAGGCAGTCGCTTAACCAACTGAGCCACCCAGGCGCCCCATAAAAGGATTCATACTTTATGATTCCATTTAGGTGAATAATGGTTCTCTCTGGGGGAATGGATATTGACTAGAAAAGAGTACAAGGGAACTTTCTGGAATGATAGAAAAAAAATTTTTTTTAAAGGTTTTATTTATGAGAGAGAGAGGGTGAACATGAGCATGAGCAG
The DNA here is from genome assembly GCF_004348235.1 of Phoca vitulina. Lineage (NCBI taxonomy): Eukaryota > Metazoa > Chordata > Mammalia > Carnivora > Phocidae > Phoca > Phoca vitulina. The sequence continues at coordinate 66,088,427 of NW_022589705.1, forward strand.
TGGGAGGGCGGGGCAGAGGGAGAGGGAGAAGCAGACTCACTGCTAAGCAGGGAGCCTGATTCGGGGCTTGATCCCAGGACCCCAGGATCATGACTTGAGTCGAAGGTAGACACTTAACCTACTGAGCCACCCAGGCACCCCTGATAGAAATATTCTATATCTTGATCTGTGTGTTGGCCCCATGAGTGTGTACATATGTAAAAAGTCATCAAGCTATATGCTTAAGATTGGTTCATTTTAACGCATGTAAATTATACCTCAATAAATTACTGAAAAAATAATAAAGGGAATTATTGGCTCATGTAACTGGATGTCAACAGGCATAGGGGGCTTCAAATAGGTTTGATTCAGCTGTTCAGCAACGTCATCAGAAATCTAATTATTGCCTGGGTGGCTCAGTCGTTAAGCATCTGCCTTCGGCTCAGGTCATGATCCCAGGGTCCTGGGATCGAGCCCCGCATCAGGCTCCCTGCTCAGCGGGAAGCCTGCTTCTCCCTCTCCCTCTATGGCTCCCCCTGCTTGTGTTCCCTCTCTCGCCATCTCTCTCTGTCAAATAAATAAATAAAATCTTTAAAAAAAAAAAAGAAATCTAATTATTTTCTATCTTTTCCATATGGCTTCTGGTGTTCAGCTCCAACAAGTCTAGCTTTCCCTTTGTATACAGAGCATGCTACCAACAATCTCCTTTTCTATGTCAGGACACTAAGAGAATTGCTTCCATAGGCTCTCATAAAAAAGTAAGAACAATTTTTTCCTGGAAATTACTAGCAAACCACATGTCTCATTGGCCCCAGTGAGTTATGCTCATTCCTGAATCAATTTCTATGACCATGGAAATGTCATTCACTGACTAATTTGTATCTGCTTTTCTCTGAGTGAATCTCTATAGAATGGGGTATGGGATTATTCCAATCAATTAGACAAGTTGGGGCTAACCCTTGGAGATAAATTCCTCTAATTTTATGGCTGTTCCACAACTGAAGAGGGGTGTAATGGATGAAGAAGACAACCACAAAGTCTACTACAAGAAATATGGCAGAGTTGGGTAATAAATCCAATCGGTTCAATATTGTTTTAATCATGGGTTTCCTTTCCATTTCCCAAATACCTTTCCCTGCCCCCACTCCATCCAGTATTTAATATATACCCTATCAAACCTTGCATTATCAGCAAGCACAGGTGTCTACTTTCTACTTCTTGAAATGGAAACTAGAATAAATTCCATTATTAAACAAATGACTCTGGATTGCATATGGTTTGCTTGCTGGATGATGACTAAATCTTCATCTGAGTCTTACTCTGCCCCTCACCCTCATCTCAGCACTGGTTTTTGTTCCATTCCTGAGGCGTTGAGGATGTTTCACAAATGCAACTTTAAAGATTTGTTTTTAAGGTTGGCTCAAAATTTTCCTGACATCAAAAGAGCTGTTGTAAGATGTCATATATTCTTCTTGGTCATTGATTTTGATATTTTAGTTTTCACCCTGGACATTGCAATGCTGTAAAAGAAGTATTTTAGACTCCCACAGTCTTTTTGAAATGGGTCAATTCTCTCACTAGAGGAGAGATAAAACAGAGTAATACAGGCCTGGAGCCACTGCTTATATGGCCCCTTGGTGAGAATAGAAAAAGACACCCAGGTGCAAGCCTTTAGGTGCAGGGCTGGGCAAATGGAGTGCAGGCTGGATTTCAGCCCCTAGGTCTAGATGCCCTATGCCCTCTACAGGACTTTACCATCTCTATCTCACATGTTGCCATAGCCTCCTGACTCATCTTCTGCCTCCAGACTCTTATTCTCCTCCCCATTCATCCTGCACACTTCTGTCTGATTAATTTTCCTGAATTGCCTTTTATCATGTTACTCTTCTACTCAAAACATCTTTTTCAACTTCCTTCAGCCAACCTAAGAGAATTCAGATTCTTTAATTAGCATTGTAAAGTTTTGTGTGATGTCTCTCAAGTCTCCTTTGCAGTCTTTTTCTGCTACTTCTCACCACAGTCTTGGTGTTCCAGTCAACAAAGAGTACTTGCTGTTCCCAAACACATTTTGCATATTCACAAATGTCTTATACACCGTATTATTACCACCTGTATTTATATATTTATGTGTTTGTTTAATGTTTGTTTCCCAAACTGGACTATAAGCTCTACATTGACTTTTGTATTTAAGGCAATCAAACAATAATGTTAACATCAACAAGCCAATATTGTTTTAATCTGAACCAGTGTTTAGACTAATCTTGAAGAGAACTGGCAGATGTCAACAATGGCCTCACATAGCTCTCAGTAACACTACTGACCTCTGTATTTACTCCACACAAGCCACATATCAACAAGGCCTTACTTTTGGTCTCATTATTATTCCACCTGCTGGTATTTCCAGTGTATTATAGTCCATCTCTTATAAGTCACTGCTGCTTTTCGTTTTCCTTCTCACCTTCTCCAACTCCTTCATCTTGTTCTTGCCCTCTTTTTCTTTTTTCTTTCCTTAAGTTTCACTATTTGAGTATAGCCAATGGAATTGTTCTCATGCTTCACTGAGAAATCTAACTGTTTATTCCCTTTTAAGTGAATCAATCTGAGAGCTCCTTTCTGGCCAAATTTGAGTCCCTGTCCAGGAAAGAGAATATATGTTCACTTTGATGCTATCCTTACAAATCCTTTGGCTCTTGGGTGAGACAAATATAGTCTAGAAATGAAATTTCACAGGGCTCAGAATTCAACAACATGGATTTGAGTTCTGTCACTTACTTGCTAGTGACCTTGATTAAGATACAACTTTCCGAGCCTTTCTGCATAGGTAATATGAAGATAAAGTTGCTAATCAGTTAGGGATGAATAATAGAGTTTACTAAGGAGCATTTAGGATTTTAATTTTGATTTGCAATAAGTATTAAATTAGTATTTTTGGTCAACACAACTCAGCGAATTTTCTTCAACACTGCTTTATTTCCCAGCTGAAAACTATAAAGCACTGTATCAATTTTAAATATCATTATTATTAGATGTCCTTGTTTACTTATCTTTTGGCAGCTTGCTCTATCAATTCCCAGGCCTAGACTGTCTTAACTAACTTAATATGCATTGCTATATTTAACTTATAATGCCTCATAAATAATGGTTTATTCATTTTATTTTTTTCAAAATGGCAAAATACCAGAAAACACAAAATGTAGTTTCATAGTCTATCCAAAAAAAAAAAAATCACCCTGCTACTCTAAGGTATAGTGTTGATATTAATAAATATTCATTGTATCAGTTTTCAGGAACAATAGGACAGAAGCACTTTATTTATTTATTTATTTTTGTTTTTATTTTTTTTCAGAAGCACTTTATTCAGGGAAATTTTTCTTTTCCTACTGTCATCTGAATTGAGGCCACTAACAACTAACTCATGACCAGATTATTGGAATAGGTTCCTAAGAGTTTTCGATGTCTTCCATTTTTTCCCCTTCAAATAGATTCTCTACATTATAGCCAGGCCATTCACTCACTCATTCATGAAATGTTTACTGAGAATCTATTATGTACTATGTACAAAGCACAGACTAATGGGAGGAAAGATGTGAAAAAATAGAAAATAGGTTATATTCAGTTTTATAATGCTATATAGATGTCTAACAACCTTGGTTTCCCATTGCTCATTCTGTATACTCAACTTCAAACTCCTTACCTGGCATTTAAGATCATCCATAATTTGGCTTTCAAAGACCCTTCTAATCTTTATTTCCCATTTTTATAGCCAAACAGATTTTAAAAAACTGTTCCATTAAAATGTTTTGTACTTTTCAAAGCTTTTGGGTTTCTGTTGAAGTAGTTCAACCCAATTTAAATTCCTTCCCTAAGCCTTTGGGCCTATTTAATCCTACTTATTCTCCAAGATCTAGATGAAAGAAAACCACAGTAGAGCTACCTCTCACAATTTCTACTCAAAGTGATCCTTCTTCTGATTCCCAAAATAATCACTGCTTCTTCAAGTCACCTGACAATCCTCTGAAGCTTATTGTACCTATTGCTTTTTTGTAATCTTTCAGTCTTTTACTGTTATTTAACTTTTCCTGTGTTTCATCTTATCTTACTAACTGGATGTTAACCTACCAGAAATGAAATCATTTCTTGTTTAATGGTATCTTGGAAAAGATCTAGCAATCACTAAGACCACAAAATAAAAAACTAAAAAATAATAAACTATTTAGTTTTTTTTAAAAGATTGGCAAAGAAGACCCATATAAATGAAGAGATTACTACATTTATGAAGACTGAATTATGACGATATTAGCTGTCCCCAAGTTAATCTAGAAATTCAATGTAATTCCAAGAAAAAAATCCCTGCAGGACTTTTTTGGAACATAGTAAAATTGATTATAAGTTTCACATGAAAGGATAAGGAGGTACATGGATAGCTAAAACAAATTTGAAAAACAAGGACAAAGAAGGGAGAGTTATCCTACCAGTTATCTAAACATTTCAAAATTTACAAAGTTATATATTACCAAATTAAATTATTAATTAAAAATGTATTGTTGTAATAGGAAGTGATAAAAAGGTAGGTGAAACAGAAAAAAAGGCCCAGAAACAAACCTATGGATATAAGACAATTTGGTATATCACAAACCAATTCAGGAAAGGCTGAACTATTTGACAAATGGTTTTAGAGCAATTATCAACTCTCCCCATATGAAAAAAAATTAAAATTACATCCATAGAGAGAAAAAAAATTCCATATGGGAAAAAAGACCAAAAAGTGAAAAAATTTCAAAACTACTAGAAGAAAATATAGACTAGGTAAGGCTTTCTTAAATAGGATATAATATGTGCAAAACTTAAAAGTTAGGTAATTTGATGTCATCAAAATTTAAAATTTCAGGGGCACCTGGGTGACTCAGTCGTTAGGCGTCTGCCTTCGGCTCAGGTCATGATCCCAGGGTCCTGGGATTGAGCCCAGCATCGGGCTCCTGCTAGGTGGGAAGCCTGCTTCTCCCTCTCCCACTTCCCCTGCTTGTGTTCCCTCTCTTGCTATCTCTCTCTCTGTCAAAAAATAAATAAAATCTTAAAAATTTTTTTTAAATTTCAATATAGCAAAATATAATAAAAAACATAATAAATTTAAAAGACAAAACACACACTGGAAGAAGATATTTGCAATGCATATAACAAAGAATTTCTATCCAGAACATGTAAAGTACTACAAAAAAAACAAAACAAAACAAAAAAACAATCCAATAGAAAAAATGATGTAATTAGGCAATATACAGAAGGGGATGTATTATGGCCAAAAATATGTAAAATGATGCTCATCCTCACCAGTAACCACATAAAAATAACACAGAAACACTTCTTGTTAATCAAGCTGTTAAAAATTATTAGTCTGATAATATTGCATATTGCATATTGGTGAGAATATAGGGGAATAGTATTCTTACTCAGTGCTGGTGGGAGTTGGTTGTGGTAGCCAATATCCAGCATGGCTCAGTGATCCTTGCCTCTTCCTTGGTGTTCATGCTTTTGTAGAGTCTTCTCCCACACTGAGTCAGAACTGTTCTGAGAGAATAGAATATGGTAGAAGTGATGGTATGTGACTTCTACCTAGATTAGGTCATAAAAGCATTGCAGCTTCTAAACTTGCTCTCTTAATTCGTTTGGAGAAAACCAGCCATGTCATAAGGATATTCAAATAGCCCATTGCAGAGGCTCAGATGAAGAGGAACTGAGGCTTCCTGCCAAGGGCTAGCACCAACTTACCAGCTATATGAGTGAGCTACTTTGGAATATGATCCTCCAGTCCCAGTTAAGCCTTCAGACGATTGTAGCCTTAGCCAACATCTAATGCCAAATTCATGGAACATTTTGAGCTAGAACCACACAGTGAAGCTGCTGTCAAATTCCCTACTCGTAGAAACCGTGAGAGATAATAATTACTAGTGTTGTTTGAAACCTCTAAGTTTCCGAGTTATTTATTATTCCATGTTGATAACTAATACATGGTATAACTACATTGGAATACAAATTGGCAACATTTAGCAAAACTGAAAGTGTTTCTATCTTATGATTACTAATTCTATTCTAGCTATATCCCAAGGAGAGACATTCTAGAATATATGCACAAGGAGATCCAGACAAAGATGTTCATTGTAGCACTGAATGTTCATTGAAGTACTGTTTGTAATAATAACTAATAATAATAAAGGAAACACATAAATATCCATCATTAGTGAAATGCATACATAAATAATAGCTAACATTTATTGAGTACTTACCATGTGGTAAGTACTATTCCATTCAATCACATACATTAATTACAAAACAAACTATTAGGTAAGAACCCTTATTATTCCCATTTTATAAATTCGAAAGCTGAGGCATAGAGGGTTTAAGTCACTTCTTTATATATAGCTAACAAGTGGTGGAGGTAGGCTTTGAAATAAAACGTGATATATTCTCAAGATGGCATATTTTATAGCACTTAAAAGGAATGAGTGAGATGTTTGTGTATCAATATGCACTGAAAAAAGAAGGGTACCAGTATGATGGTAGACAGGGTGATACCATTTAATTAATTAAGATACAAATAGAACAATGTTACACTTACACATAATTTAAAAATGGGCTGCAAACTAAGGTTGTACTGGCTCCTGGGAATGGTATATGAAGGTGGTTAAAGTGGACTTTTGATATATTAAGTAATAATTATTAATTCTGAATGGTGAGAATATGGGTGTAGGTTATGTTATTCGTTATACTTTTCTATATTTTTTGTGTTCTTTTCTATATTGTTTAATGTCCTCAAAATAAAGAAAAAGCACCTAGTTAAATCAAACTCATAAGAATCAAACTTAACTTTTTTTTTTTTTAAAGATTTATTTATTTGGGAGAGAGAGAGCTCGCGAGGCGGGGAGGGGCAGAGGGAGAGGAAGACAGAAATTTTAGCAGACTCTGTGCTCAGCAGAGTCCCACACAGGGCTCGATCTCACCACCCAGAGACCACGACCTGAGATGAAACCAAGAGTCAGTTAACCAACTGCACCACCCAGGTGCCCCTCAAACTTAACTTTTAATAAATATGTTTAAGAACATTTCTTCCTATGTCCCAACTTCTATTAACCATATTTACCAGCAGTTGATTAAATCAGAGTAACATATTCATTGATTCAAAAAGCAAGTACTTTTTGAGATCTTCCATGTATAAAGCATTATGGCAAGTGATAAAGATAGGCCCTTCCTTAAATAGAAATGGTTTCTGCGCTTACATGTCTCATACATGCAGTCTAGTCAGGGAGAAAGGCATTAAAGAAATACTCACCCCCTTCTCCCCCATAAAAAACTATAAATTCTAGGAAGGAAAAGAGTAAGTGCCATGGAAGTCTATAATTGTGGTACCAGATTTAAAGAGGAGTAGAGATTATGCTATTTCACAACAACCAAATAAGATATAAATCCATTTACAGATATAAACAGATACTGAGTACTACATAAATAAACACTCGATTTGAAATAATTGTAATTCTTACAACAGTTAGATGGGCATTATTACTAGCTCCCTTTTACAAATCATTTAAGCGAGTCATGACTAGCATCACTACAGGTAGGAAGTGTGATTGACAACCAGTTCTGCCTCTATAGCCTGTGCTCTTTAATTCTGAGGTTATAGCAAAACCAAACTACTTTGGCTCATTTGTCTCCAATCATTTACTCTCTTCTTATTCTTACTTTATACCCTAGAACTCGTTCATTTCAAAGGGAAACTGCAATTAAAGGAACTCTTAATATAGTTCTTGGAACAATTTTACAATTTTAAAGTTGTAGAGATTAGTCTGTCAGCAAATCTGAAGTAATGAGTTTTTCTTGACTGAGCAACAGACTGCCGCTTATAACTCAGCGTTGTTTATGGAGGAGTTAGCGGTGAAGTTGCCATTCTTGAGCACCCACTTGAGGATAAATTATAGAGAAGGAAATAGAAATGATCCTGGCTCTCATGGAGTTTACACACAGTTGGGCAGTCAGACATTACACAAATATATGAAAATATGCGTACAATTTGTTATAATACAAAGGTGTAAAAAAAAAAAAAAAGCCAAGTGAGGAAAACATGAAAGACCTCATTTAGACTGGAGGCAGGGGATCAGAGAATTCTACCAAACCCACACAAAAAATTGTTTTGTTTCCTAGGATGCAAGGTGCTAAACCCGCCAAGACTTAGGAGGGTGCAGCCGCCTAGGCGGTGAGATCTTGGCGCCCCACCGTCCAGTCACGGGCTGGTGCAACTTTGCCCGGCTCTGGAGGTGACCGCCTACTTTATTCTACATTATTGCGGCGTGAGGAAAGTTTCCGTCACTCGAACTTACCGATTTTTTCCTAGTGTCTTCCTAGCATCTTTCTGCCGTCTCCTCTGCTCGGCCGCGACAGTCTCCTGTCTCGTTAATTTCTACCACAGAAGCCTGATTTTGAACTTTCTCTCTGCCTCTGTCCGGCAAGGTTAGAACTTCACGGAGGCGGCTCCTCCGAGGGCTCGCGTCCTGGCCATTTCATTTGGCCACATAGTCCACCCCTCTCTGGCCAGGCGGCAGGTGGGCTAGAGGCGCGCTGGCCGGCGACTGCGCCCGGCGCTCCTCGCCCCTAGGTGGCCGTCGGCCCCGCGCAAGCGCTCGGCGCGCGTTCTGGGCTGTCTGCGCCTGGCGCGCGCCGCCGGCCGGCGCTCGCTCCCGCCCCTTCTCGCGCCCGTGGCGGCCCGGACAGCGCGCGCCGCCTTACGCTCGTTCGCAGGACGCCCTCGCCGGCCCTTGCGGCGCGCGCACCGGACCGGCCCCAGGCTCTCCACTCGGGCCGGCCGGCTCGCGGGTTTGCTCGCCCCGCCCCCCCGGCGCCGCAGTTGGGCGCTTGCGCGGGGCGCGTGGCCGTGGCCGGGGTCTCAGCCGCAGTCGGTGCCTCCGCCGCTGCCGCCTCCGCCGCTGCCGCCGCCGCCGCCGCCTCAGTCAGTCAGTTCCCAGCAATGGCGGAAGGAGGTGAGCGAGAGGAGCTGCTCTCGCCGTCGCCGGTCTCTCCGGCTAAGCGCCTGTGCTCGTGGCCCAGCCCGCAGGCTCACCACCCTCGCGGTTCGCCCGGGGCGGCCAGCGGCGGGGTGGGGGGCGTCGGCGGCAGCTGCCTGGCCCCCGGGGCCCGCCCCCACCTGCAGCCCGAGTCCTTGCTGGACTGCGCCGCCAAGACGGTGGCGGAAAAGTGGGCGTACGAGAGGGTGGAGGAGCGCTTCGAGCGGATCCCGGAGCCCGTGCAGCGCCGCATCGTCTACTGGTCTTTCCCGCGGAATGAGCGGGAGATCTGCATGTACTCCAGTTTCCAGTACCGTGGCGGCCCCGGCGCCGGAGCGGCTGGCGGCGCCGCGGGGGCTTCTCCGGCCGAGGAGGGGCCGCCGCCGCCCCCCGGGGCCGCAGCTCCGACCGGCTCCGCCCCCGGGGCGGCCGCGGCGGGGGCATCCCCCGGGCTGGGCACAGCGGCCGGAGCGGCGGGCGGCGGCGGCGAGGGGCTGCCGTTCCGCCGGGGCATCCGTCTGCTGGACAGCGGCTCGGTGGAGAACGTGCTGCAAGTCGGTAGGTGCTCGTCCGGCTCCTCTCTGGTGCCTGGCCTTCTTTTCCGCAGGTGCCTTCTCTCTGCAGGAGCCCGGGGCCGAGATTCCGGCTTTCTGCCCAACTCTTGTTCCCTTGCCGAAGGACACAGTCACATAAAAAACTTTTCTCAACATTTCATTCAGGTCCACTGCTGCTCTTTCCCCCACTCGCCCTCTACCCCATTTCTTTTTGTTCGAAGAACAAATAGATCTCTTTTTTACTCTTAATTCTGCATCCCACACCAAAGGCAAAAGGATGGGGAGGAATGCCTTTTTGGATGTAATAATTTCAGAAATGCGTTTTTCTAATTTAAGTTTAGAGAGAAGAGAATTCTTAGTGAATCTGGAGCAAGCTGTCTTACAGGGAATGTTTGAGGGACAGACTGTCAAAGGCAATCTGTAGTCTTAGCAGATTGAAGCTGGGTATAATTAACTTTAAAATCGGAAAAACATCAACAAAATACTGTGCATTTCAAACAATTAAAATTATCCGCTTTAATATTTTTTTCCCCTGGACTAGTGGTACTTGGGAATCTAGGCTGTGGACTTAACAATAACCGAAGATGGAAATGTGACAGCTCTCTTCTCCACACCCCCACCCAAGGAAAAAAAAAGCCACACAATCTGGAGTGGGGGTGGGGTCTGTCTTCCTTGTCAGACTAGGGTAAATCAAAAGCTGGTCACGTTGGGTTTTTCAAATGCTTCTCATTTAACAAGTCTTCGGATTTGCTTTTGTTTTATCTTTTTGTTGGTGGGAAAGTGAAAAATGATTTCTTTTTCTTTTACTCCTCTGGATCTTCTAGTCAATTTGTTAATCTTACTAAATACACAAATACAGGAGTAGACCTGATATGTGGAATGGTTAGGGAGAAAGGGGGAAAAAAAATGACATTGTTTAACATTGAATTGCTGTGTGGAAAATTTAAACACTGATTTTTTTTTTCTATTCGGGTTTATTGTAGCATTCTGGACGTGAGCATTATGCATTTTATTGTACAGTATATGCTCATATTTATTGAAAAAATACTGATTTTTGAAAGGAGTTGGAGAAAGGTGATTTTTAGAATTAAACAAGCCCTGAACACATACACAGGCATGCCAAACATCTAGCTCTCTTTCCCCAGGTAAAACTAATATATTTGAATTTTTTTTTCTTTTGAAGAGTGGTGTATTGTGGTGTTTCATGTAAAGTAATCTACTTCTGGTTATTGAGGATCATTGAATCTTCTGTTTCTTTTTAAAACAACAGTGTATCACAATTTCTTTTGCAAATGTGAAATGTAAATTTATCTAAATTTATACTGTGTCAGAATACAGTGACAGTGGATTGAGAAACTTTCATTTGGAAAAGTCTAGCTAGTCCTTTGTGCATTTGTATTTTTGAAAGAATGAGTTGAATAATCAGATAATTAAAGTGTACAGCTTGAGTACTGAAATATTGAAAACATGAAAGTGAATGTAGGCATTTCTCTATTAGTCTGTAAACTTTATTTGTATGAGTTTAGATCAGTTAACTTTTAAGATTATTGTTTAAAATATTTTAAATTGAAAAGCATCAATTTAAGTGGTCATTTTATAGTAAGGGATGGATTTGAAAGAATTTTCAAACTTGGAGCAAATGAGGGACACGAAGAGTTTTAAAGAGATATATATTTTGTGAGTGACTATAATGTCAGATTCCAAATGAAATCAGATTTTATGGGTGATGCAGGTAATGTTTAAATCAGACATTTTTCTTTCTTGATATGATAGTCGTCATGCTTATTGGGGTAATTAGCTCTTATATGATAGTTTTGGGATCTGGAGAAAAGACACATAAGCACATTTTCTGATTCTTACTGTGGATTTCATAGATGAAGGTGGGAGAGTGAATTGCTTATTTTTAGGTAATGCTATTTGAGAACCAAGAGCTGTGTAATCTTTATTTTTCTTACCTTAATTTATGCTAATGAGTGTGAAAGAGAAGGATATTCCATTCTGTAGCATTTTGAGTTCTGTATCTTGGCATGAATCACCTTTTATTATGTGAAATTAAGACTCATCTCTCATCTCTTAAACTTAAAATGTGAGTATGTGCCTTAATTTAGATGATAGGTTTTATAAAAGTATTGCCAAGAGATGAGTGAGGAAATGATTTGTATATAGGAAGATAGTAATCATGTTTTCAGTTTATAACTTCAAACTCAATTTAATTATTCAGTGGTGCTAATTTAAAAATGCTACATATTTCCTTGCTGTTGGTAAGCCATAGTTATAACCTCAGAATTGGGAAGTTACTGAAGGCTGATGGTTTAGAAAGGAAAGGAGGTTAAGGTATTTTTATAATAATATTCTTTTAAGGAAAGGATTCATAAGGAGATTTAAATGGAGAAAACAAAAAGACCTCAAAATAAAAATAAGTAAATTTTTAAAAATGAAGAAAACAGCGTAACACAAAACAAAAATTTTGAAAGAAAATAGATAATAACAAAAAGACTCCTACAAAGAGTTAGGTATATTACGTTTAGTAACTTCTGATTACTTTCCACATGGAATCCAGTAATGGGAAGTCATGGACTTGTTGAAAAGCAAGTACTCTGTAGAAAACATCAGATTTTGAATCAGAACTGAAACTTTCCCAGCTTGATGTAAACAAATGGAGAGCTATAGGCTGAAATGCTCGAAGGATACATTTCTTCTACAAAACAGTACTGAATCAGAAGTATTGTTCCTTTTAAAAAGGGAAAATTGTAAATTAGTCTTTTCATGGACATCTGTAAATTTAAAGCTGTGTGAAAGACTTACAGTCTGATCTCTCAGTATTATGAAGGTAATAGTGTTCATATGTTTTAGGTATTTGCATTTTTAACCTGTTTAAGAAGTCCATGGAAATTAGCAATAGTATAAACTTTGGAAAAAAATACTTATTTAGGAGTCTGCAGATGGTATAAGAATGGGATGATTATAATTTACTAATAGTTTTAAGATGTTGAACCTTTTTTTGCAATTCATCATATTTTAAATTAATTTATCTGTGGATTGATTCAGGGGAAAGAAGCATTAACATGACTAAGAGGAAGTACCCAGGGGTCTTTGGATGGTCTGACAATGCTCTCTCACTGAACCTAGGTTGTAGTTGTAAGATATTCACCTTATACTAATTCCTTTTGCTGTTCAATTCCTTTTGTTCAGTACATTTTCTTATGTCTATTAAATCTCACAAATGCTGTTAAAAATAAATGCAATTGTGTTTTTTTAAACATTAACAGTTTTTTTCTCTTAAATGCAGAAATATTTATTTGGATATTTAGATTTTAAAAAATTAGGTAAGAGCATTCAGGGTCCTTCTGTGCTGGTATATCTTAATTATGTAAATTCCTATATATTATTATATATATCTTATGTTATGTATATTATATATTATATATATTCATATATTATAATTTACATATGTATCCAGAAATTTTCATAGATTATGACAGTTGACTTCAACATAACCCCATATTTTTAGTCTGTACATTTTCTAGTAAGTATAATTTGTCCTTGGATAGTCTTCAAGACTAGAGCCACAATGCTATGTACTACTTTACATGGAAGAAGTATAATTACAAAGACAATAATAATTAAAAGATACATTTCAGGAAGTTATTCATAGCTTAGATATCAAGTAATAAGTTTATAATTATGAGTACTTGTACATTATCAATAAACTACGAAATTTTTCTATAGTACAACTTTTGTGAAGTGCATTGTGACAAGTATTACGGTTGTTGATTTTTATATATAATTTGTTTTGATCTGTATTTTTGGGGGGAACAAAAGATATCCTCACCTAAAAAGTTTTATAGCATTGTGTGTAAGTTAGAATAGTTATAAAATCATAATAAAATTCATGTGGGGAAAGATGAATTTACATTTAAGCTGTTCTAGCACAAAAGGTAGCTGCATCCCTTTAAGGGATACGTGGTAAAATTTTTTAGAGTAGAAACTTACCAAGTTTTAAAATCACATTCCTTTATTTAAGCAATGAGTTCTGTCCTTCTACCTCTCCCTCAACACATCACACAAACATCTTAACAGTTAATGTTTGTTGAATAGCGAAGATTAAGAACAGACTTCTCAGTGTTATAAAACTTAAAAAAAAAAAAGAGTGAAGCCTGAATTTTTAGTATTCATGTGGTATTAGAAGATATGGGGAAACTTCATACTTGTGCATATTAATAAACTGATAACATTAAGTAGTATGAATGTTACATGTGTATATCTTCTATGTTGACTGTTTTGTGTGAAGAATGGTGACTTAATCATTTTCTTCAAATGAAAGCTTTAGATGAATTCTTATTAAAAGTGATTTTCTCAAAGATAGAGCTTTAGATTTTAAAAAAAATTTTTTTAAATTCTAGTTAATTAACATACAGTGCAATATTGATTTCAGGAGTAGAATTCAGTGATTAGAGCTTTAGATTGGAAAGATAATTAATAAACTAAAGATAGTGGATTTTATTTTAGACGTTATCTCTATTTTAGGAATTAAAAAAATATATTATTGAAGTGTTAGTACAAACTCTAAATTTTGAAGTGAAAGGGCTAGAAATTTATTTATGCCTATGTGAAACAATTTCATTTCTTTTGTTTCAACAGTGGCTATTAAAAATTAAGATGTTAACTGTCAGTGTTCTATTATGGTGATGGTTATATGAACATATGTAAATGTGTTAAAATATATAGAACTACACCCAAAAAGTCAAGTTTACTATATTATACCTTAGAAAATAATTTTTAAAAATCAGGGCATTAATAATGCCTGTAAATTAATGACTGTACAAGAGAGATACTGAAAATGCTTTATTAGTTTCCTATGGCTGCTGTAACAAAGTGCCACAAACTGGGTGGCTTAAAACAACACAGATTTATTGGTTCACAATTCTGGAGGCCGGAAGTCTGAAATCAAGATATGGCAGGGCCACGCTCCCTCTGAAACCTATAGGGGAATCCTTCCTTGGTTTTTCTAGCTTCCAGGGGTTTGCTGGCATTCCTTGGCATGGAACTCTAATTTCTGCCTTTGTTTTCACATGGCATTCTTCCTATGTGTCTCTGTCTTCACATGGCCATTTTATAAGGATAGCAGTCATATTGGATTAGGGGCCCACCCTACTCCAGTATGACCTCATTTTAACTAATTACATGTGCAATGACCCTATTTCCAACTAAGGTCACATTCTGAGGTATTGGGGGTTAGGAACTTCAGCATACCATTTTTAGAGGGACACAGTTCAATTCATAACAGCTTCTCATACTTATTTCTTGTTGCGTAACAGAGTTTCATGTGGATTTTAAACTTTTCTCCATTGGCTATGGCTTAAATTAGAAATCACCACATTCATTTTATTAGGTAAGCATTATTTCAATTTAATTGAATCAATTTGCATGATTGATATTATTTAATATTTTTAATACATGTGGAATTTTTTTGTCAAGTAGGTGGTTATTTAAAGGTTAAACCTGTCATTTTTTATAAAAAATGATGATTGTGCACTCAGGGTATACATGCATGGATGAACAGATTACTGTGGGATTTTTTTTTATGCATATCCTTTATAACTTGTCTTTGGAAATAGGTAAACCTGAAAGCATATGAACCTTGTCTTAACCTGTTTCCAGACCCCAAGTTAATATGGTTTAGAATTAGTGTTTGATATTGGAAATAGACTACAATCCATTCCAGATAACTTTTTTTTTTTAAGATTTTATTTTCATTAGAGAGAGAGAGAGCACAAGCAGGGGTAGCGGCAGGCAGAGGGAGAAGCTGGTTCCCCGCTGATCAAGGAGCCCGATGCGGGACTTGATCCCAGAACCCTGGGATCATGACCTGAGCTGAAGGCAGACACTTAACTGACTGAGCCACCCATGTCCCTTTCCATACCAGATCACTTTTATATGAATTTTCTACCTTGTAGTTTATTTATAGGCTTAGTTCTTTCCTGATACAGACAGCATGCTTCTTGGCCACTTTTAGCCTATCATTGAACTAGTGTGCCGGGGAAATCACACTCATTTTAATATTAGCTTTAGCATTATATTATCATATGCTAAATTACTCTGATACTTTTCATGATCATATGTAGCCAACTGATTAATTTTTGGTTTTCAGTATTAAAAAAAATTGCCCTCTTAGAATGTATAATGTGATATGCTATAAGTTGGTGTTTAGTAAATGTTTATTGAATAAATGAATAAATTGTTATATAACTTTTTTATATTTATGTAGTATGGATGTATCTCTTCATTGATTTATATGTAATGGGAGCCTAGGAGATACACTGGCAATTTGTAATTTCTGGATGTTTCTGATTTTTAAAACATTACATAGATTAAAAAAAACACCCTTGAATCTTATTAACTAGTTCTTGATTCATTCATTGAATATATTTTTTAAAGATTTTATTAATTTAGAGAGAGAGTGTGTGTGCGAGAATGGAGGGAGGGACAGAAGGAGAGGGAGAGACAGAATCCCAAGCAGACTCTGCGCTGGGTGGATCCTGATTTGGGGCTCTATTCCACGACCCCAAGATCGACCTGAGCCACATCAGAGTCCCACACTTAACTGACTGAGCCACCCAGGTGCCCCTCATTCATTGAATATCACTTGTTTTGTGTAAGGCTTAATAAATAACCATTTACCTGTTTTTAGTGGACGTCATTCCAAAATATTTTGTATTTTCCTACCTTAGAATATAAACCCAAGTTGGACACTAAAGCCTAAGCATCTAAGGACTACATTATGTTGCCATTTTATGTAGGTGGGGGGTTATAAACTGAGTGGGTACTTGACTCTAAGAGATTCTCTGAAACCTATTTTTAAAGTTTTATGTGTATATGTTTTTTGGTCATTTGCTTGTTTCCCATTATAATGGAGTGATGAATGTGGTATGCAGGGCAGTATAACATTGTTACCTTCTTTAAAAATAGACTATTAAATCAAAAGATGAAATACCATTAACCTCTCTGCTTTTCTTGCCTTTTTTTTTAATTAAAAGATTTTATTTATTTATTTGACAGAGAGAGACAGCGAGAGAGGGAACACAAGCAGGGGGAGTGGGAGAGGGAGAAGCAGGCTTCCTGCTGAGCAGGGAGCCCAATGCGGGGCTCGATCCCAGGACCCTGGGATCATGACCTGAGCCAAAGGCAGACGCTTAACAACTGAGCCACCCAGGCACCCCTGATTTTTTTTTAAAGATTTTATTTATTTATTCATTTGAGAGAGAGACAGAGAGCACAAGCAGAGGGAGAGGCAGAGGGGAAGGGAGAAGCAGACTCCCTGCTGAGCTGGGAGCCTGACATGGGGCTCCATCCCAGGACCTGGAAATCATGACCTGAGCCGAAGGCAGACGCTTAACGACTGAGCCATCCAGGCGCCCCTGCTTTTCTTGCTTTAAGAAAGAACAGTTGTTTGTATACTTATTATCATTTAGTCCTTAGGGAAGTGCAAAGTATAACCTAAGGAGATACTACTACTACTAGTACTACACACACACACACACACACACACACACACACTAGTACACACACACACTAGTACACACACACACACACACACACTAGTATGGCTAAAAATAAAAGACTGCCAGTATCAGTGCTGGCAAGGATGTGGAGCAACTAAGAACTGTCTTACCTTGTTCGTAGGGATGCAAAATGATAGTCACTTTGAAAAACAATTTCTTATAAAGTTAATCATACACGTAATCGTAAGATTCAGCAACCCGATTCCTGGGTATTTCCTTAGAGAAATGAAAACATCTGTTCATAAAAAGACTTGTACTTGAATATTCAGGGCAGCTTTATTCAGAGTAGCCCTAAACTGGAAACATCCCAAGGGCCAAGTAAATAGATAAATTGTATACCCAAACAATGGAATGCTATTCAGCAATAAAAAAGAACAGACTATTGATAGCCTAGAAGCATGGATGAATCTAAAAAGCATTATGCTAGGGGCACCTGGGTGGCTCAGTCAGTTAAGCGTCTGCATTTGGCTCAGGTCATGATCCCAGGGTCCTGGGATTTAGCCCCATATTGGGCTCCCTGCTTACGGGGAGCCTGCTTCTCCCTCTCCTTCCAGTTCAGTGCTCTCTCTCTCTCTCTCAAATAAATAAATAAAATCTTTAAAAAATAAAAAAAATTGAAAAAAAACATTATGCTAAATAAAAGAAGCTAGACCAAAAAGAGTACATACAACACAGTTTCATGTATATGAAATTTTAGAAGGCCCAAGGCTATAGTGACAGAAAGTAAGTCAGTAGTTGCTAGGGCACAGGGTAGTGGGGTATGAGGAAAGCTTTTTGGGTGATGGAAATGTTCTATATCACCATCGTGGTAGCAGTTACATGACTGTACTTGTCAAAACTTACTAATTTCATACACTTAAAATTGGTAAATTTTATTGAATATAAATTATACTTCAAAAATTTGATTTTAAAGGAAATAATAGTGGGTTTCAACCTCGGTTTCACATTAAAATCACCTGGGGAGGGGTGCCTGGATGGCTATGCATCTGCCTTCGGCTCAGGTCATGATTTCCAGGTCCTGGGATGGAGCCCCATGTCAGGCTCCCAGCTCAGCAGGGAGTCTGCTTCTCCCTCCCCCTCTGCCTCTCCCTCTGCTTGTGCTCTCTGTCTCTCTCTCAAATGAATAAATAAAAAAAATCTTTAAGAAAAAATCAGGGGTGCCTGGGTGGCTCAGTCGTTAAGCGTCTGCTTCGGCTCAGGTCACGATCCCAGGGTCCTGGGATCGAGCCCTGCATCGGGCTCCCTGCTCCGCGGGAGGCCTGCTTCTCCCTCTCCCACTCCCCCTGCTTGTGTTCCCTCTCTCGCTGTGTCTCTCTCTGTCAAATAAATAAATAAAATCTTAAAAAAAAAAAATGACCTGGGGAGATTTTTTAAAGGCAGTGTCCATCCAGGACTCACCCCAAATTAATTGAGAATGAGGACTGAACTTCAGAATTTTAAAAAAGTTCCTAGATAGTTTTATGTACAGTCAAGGTTGAAAAACACTGCTATAGAAAAATGATTATTAGTGTTATCAGTGTTTTTAAACTTATTGTAGGCAATCAAAGCATTATGTCATACTTATTACACAAATGCTATGGACCATGTCATCTTTATTTTCTACTTCAATCTATTCTGTTTTACCAATCTTTAGGTTTATTAATGGATTTCAAGGAAAATTATTCTCTTACCACTTAAAGAATGTGTGCCTGTGTTTTGGAAAGGTCTTATGCAAAAGTATATAAAGTCTTTGTCATTATCACCATCAAAAGACACTTGTCTAAATGTAGTGCCAATGTATAATTTTCTTCATGTTTGTTCACTTATTCATTTGTGAAACTTATATTTAACATTTTTTAATGTTCTGTGCCGAATAGAACATAATTTCTATATTTAAGGAGTACATAGTTTAGTGTAGGATACACATGTAAAATGGCATTTAACAGTGTTTCATAATAATAGGGGTAGTAACTATGGAGGCAAAGAGTAGGAAGTGATTAACTGAAGAAATGGGGACAGCTGGATGTATTGCTCTATTTTGATATAATTCCAATTATAAGAAACATTGAAATTATGTCTAATATTACAATAAAGTTTGAAAGCACCATTTATTGCTTATAAGTTAGATTAACCCTTCACGAAATTTCTTCTGTATTGACATTTCTATGCCCTGTAATACTCTAGTCCATAGTGAGCCAGAGGAGTAACACTGGCAGACAGGAAGATGACAGAAATATTACCAGCTGTTAATCCTTTTTTCTCAAAGTAAATTTTACAGATTTCTGCCTTTAGAATAGCTTTGTTATCTTCATATAATCTCCTTTTTTCCTTTGTTTTTTTTTTTTTTTTAATATTGCTTCCTTTAGGTTTAGATATATGATAGAGCCAATCAGCAAAATGGATTTTGGTCTATCCATTCATTATCAGTGGTCTGTAAGCAACAGGGAAATGTGTATTATGTCTTTGAAAGCCTTGGAGATAATTATGTTTTTTTCCCTATTCATTCATGGTTTTATTGAATGGAAGTCTGCAGCATTAATACATTCAGGAAAAGCCAGCCTGTCAACACCTGATAAACTGACATGACTGGCAAGCATCACGTATACATGTTGATGTTAGCAGTATAAAATTCTTTCTCATGTTATGGTTCCCTATTGCAAAAAAATAATCTTGCTAATTTTTTTTCTCAGTCAATATTATGTTATTATATTCTTTGCTACCATATATATTTGCATATATCTACCATATATATTATTATGTATATTACCTAATATATAGGATATATATTATATAATATAACAATATTATATATTATCACATATATGCAGGGACTGTGTAGCAGGTAGCCTCAGAATTCTGGCTCCTAGCTATGTCTGTTTCATCACCTGTAGATGGACAGAATGATGATACCAACCATTGTTTTGAGGATAAATTATCTTTTCTTTTTTTTTTAAAGAGAGAGAGCGAGAGAGCGTGTAGGGTGGGAGCAAGGGAGAGGGTGAGGGGAGGGGGCGGGGCAGAGGGAGAGAGAGGATCTTAAGTAGGCTCCATGCCCAGGGCTCAGCCTGAGGTGGGGCTCGATCTCACAACCCTGAGATCCTGACCTGAGCTGAAATCAAGAGTCCGACAGACACTTAACCGACTGAGCTACCCAGGTGTCCCTCAGGATAAATTAATTAATAAATTAATTAATTAATTTAGAATAGGGCCTAGCACTTATTAGATGCTATGTAAATATTTGCTATTATTAATATACTGCATTACTGAAAGCATTCTGTATTTGATACCTTTCCTTCTTCAACATTCTCTCTACCTCTGAAGTCTTTTTATTTTGACTTGTGCTTTCATTCAACTATATTAAAATTGATCTCCAAAAGGTCACCAGTGATTTCATGATTGCCACACACAGTATCCTTTTTCCAGTCTTCATCCTTCACGATCTCTGTATAGAATTTTCTGTAGTCTACTGCATCTTCCTCTTGAAATACTTCTTAGATTTTAGTTTTACTTCACCATTCTGGCTTTCTTTCTGCCTGCCTTCTTTTTTCTCTTATACCACTCTTTTTTTTTTTTTTTTTAAAGATTATATTTATTTATTTGACAGAGAGACCCAGCGAGAGAGGGAACACAAGCAGGCAAGCAGGGAGAGTGGGAGAGGGAGAAGCAGGCCTCCCGCCGAGCAGGGAGCCCGATGCGGGGCTCGATGCGGGGCTCGATCCCAGGACCCTGGGACCACGACCCGAGCCGAAGGCAGACGCCTAACGACTGAGCCACCCAGGCACCCCTCTCTTATACCACTCTTATACCGCTTTTTTCTCTTATACCACTTGTACCTCTTGTACCTTTTTGCCCCAAGCTTGCTTTTTTTTTTTTTTTAAGATTTTATTTATTTATTTGAGAGAGAGAGAGAGTACAAGTGGGGGGCTGGGGGAAGCAGGCTCCCTGCTGAGCAGGGAGCCCCATGTGGGACTCAAACCCAGGACCCTGGGATCATGACCTGAGCTGAAAGCAGATGCGTAGCTGACTGAACCACCCAGGTGCCCTGCCTCAAGCTTTCTAATTTAGCAATCTTAATTATTTCTATAGCTTTAATTACTATTTTATGAACACAAGATAGCATCATATAATGTAGTGGCTTAAATTTTGTTTAAAGCAGCTCTACTCATTTTCAAATTAAATCTTAGATGGTATTCCAGTTTTTGCAGCAGAAAATTTGAGCTGTTTGGAGAATTGGGGAGGGGCCCACAACTCAATATGCTTGGCCAGCTTCTTTTTGCCTCTGTGAAGCGCTTCCAAATAATAGTGTTGGGATTTGAAGTCAGGAGATCTGCCTTAGTTTTCTCATCTGTAAAAGTGTCAGGATTTTTGTGAGATTTTAAATAAACTAATATTTGTGGAAGCACTTTATAAATGTCATTGTGCAAATAATATAACTTTTCAATCTATGTTGTTTCTCCCTCTGGAATTCAAGATCAGCATGTATATTTGCCTGTTAGACATTTCTAAATGGTTACTCTACTAGCCACTGAAAATCAACATGTCTGGTAAAGGATTAGTGTCCAGAATTTATTAAGAACTCCTACAACTCAACAACGAAAACAAACAACCTGATTAAAAAATGGGCAAAGGAGTTGAATAAATACTTCTCCAGGGCGCCTGGGTGGCTCAGTGTTAAGCAACTGCCTTTGGCTCAGGTCATGGTCCCATGGTCCTGGGATCAAGTCCCACATCGGGCTCCCTGCTTGGTGGGAAGCCTGCTTCTCCCTCTCCCACTCCCCCTGCTTGTGTTCCCTCTCTTGCTGTGTCTCTCTCTGTCAAATAAGTAAATAAAATCTTTAAAAAAAAATACTTCTCCAAAGAAGGTAAGCAAATGGCCCATAAGCACATGAGGAGATGCTTAACATCACTAATCATTAGGGAAATGCAAATGAGAGCCACAAGGGACATCCCTTCATACCAATTAGGATGGCACATATATAAAAAAAAAAAAACAATACACAGAAAATAACAAGGGTTAGTGAGAATATGGAGAAATGGAACCCTTGTGCATCACTAGTAGCAGTATAAAGTAGTGCAGATGCTGTAGAAAGTCATATGACTGTTTCTTAAAAAATTAAACATAAAATTACCATATGATCCAGCAATTCCACTTCTGGGTATATATCAAAAGAATCAAATGCAGGAACTTGAATAGATATTTGTACACTCATGTTTAACAGCAGCATTAGTCTCAATAGCCAAAGGTGGAAGTAACCCAAGTGTCCATCGACAGATTAATGGATAAACAAAATGTGGTATAGACATAGGATGGAATATTATTTAGCCTTAAAAAAGGAAGAACAACATGGATGAACCTTGAAGACATTCTGCTGCTTTTCAGATGTATAACCTTGGATGACAAGTTACTTAACCTCTTTGTGCTTCAATTTCTTTATCCATAAAATGGAGACACAATACTATCTCAGAAAATTTATATCAGAGTTAAATGTGTTAATGTATTCAAAGTCAGCTTGGAATTTCTTACACATTTTAGGGGTATTGTGAATCTTAGTTCTCTTTCTTTTCTCCTTCCCTGCCTCTTAATAGTCTGTACCTCTCTTCTCCTTCTTCTTCTTCTTCTTTTTTTTTTAAAGATTTTATGTATTTATTTGAGAGAGAGCAGAGAAAGAGAGCATGAGCGGGGGTGAGGGACAGAGGGAGAGGGAGAAGCAGACTCTGTACCTCTATTCTAAAAAGTGCCATTTCCTTATCTACTTAGTTGAAATTAAACTTTCCTTCCACTTTAGTCCTATGCATTGATCAGCAATTGCTTGAGTACCTGTTATGTTCTAGGCTCTGGTCTAGCCTTTGGAGACATGGCAGTGAATAAAACAAAGTTCCTGCTTTCATGGAGCATACATGTTAGTGAAGGGACAGACAACACTTTCCATTTTCAGTTTGTGTTTTAATTGTTACAGGTATTATCTTCCCTTCTTCCAGGGCAAGGACTGTATCCTGCAATATATTCAGCATCTAGCACCATACCTAGTAGGTTTCATAAATGACCTTTTAAGAGGTCTTTGTGGAAATGAATTGCGAGCATTATCCTCTTCATTTCTACGACTTACTTTTTTTTTTTTTTTTTTTTAAGATTTTCTGTCTATTTATTTATTGAGAGAGCGCACACGCACACGCATTAGTCAGGGGAGGGGTAGAAGGAGAAGGAGAGGGAGAATCTCAAGTAGACTCCACACTGAGTGCAGAGCCCGTTGTGGGGCTCAATCTTAGAACCCTGAGATCATGACCTGAGTCAAATCAAGAGTGGGTTGCTTAACTGACTGAGCCACCCAGGCGCCTCCTATGACTTTCATAATAGTGATTTTCAGCACTGGCTGTTTTACACTTTACTCAAGTCACTTGAGGAGTTTTGGTAAAATACAGATTCTGTGCTTCCACCCTTGGAAATTCTAGTTAACTAAGATTGGAATGGGATTTAGAAATCTCTATTTTTGATAAGCTGTCCAGGTTTAAATGTTTGAGAATCATTGCTCCATAGCATTTAATACAGTGATTTACATAGAATGTGCTTAGTAGTGTTGGTTGAATTGATTGACTTATACAATAGCTTTTTCCAAATCAGATTTGGAACTTGTGGGTCAAATCGAATTAAACTGATAGACTGGATTCAGAGAAGAGTTACATGAAAAATTGTTAAGCTCAGCAGTTACTGCAATTTGCTGATGTTAGGAAAATCACTAGTATCCTTTGTTGTTTTTTAAAATTATTTTTTATTTTTTTTAAAGATTTATTTATTTGAAAGTGGGGGAGGGGCAAGGGGAGG
This sequence comes from Phoca vitulina, assembly GCF_004348235.1. Taxonomy (NCBI): domain Eukaryota; kingdom Metazoa; phylum Chordata; class Mammalia; order Carnivora; family Phocidae; genus Phoca; species Phoca vitulina. The sequence continues at coordinate 66,112,365 of NW_022589705.1, forward strand.
GGGAAAAGAATCTCAAGCATCCTCCCCGCTGAGTGCAGAGCCCAATGTAGGGCTCAATCCCACGACTCTGAGATCATGACCTGAGTCGAAATCAACAGAACGTTTAAGGATTGAGCCACCCAGGCATCCCTTCTGTTGTTTTTAAATGCTAGTTCTTAACATATTTACCCAAAATAATTCTCTACATTTTAGTAGGTACATAAGTTTTTGAAAAAGCCTTGAAAAATTTAAAAGGATTTGAACAGAACTGATAAGTAATCTCTGTGAAGAGGAAGGGGAATGAGTGGTGACCAAGAAGAAATTTAATCTGTATTGCTTGAATCATTTTATGATGACAACCTATTAATGTATTTCTTGTATAATAATATAATTAAAATAAGTAACAGATAATATAATTTTTTCAGTTGCATTTTTTTTGTTAAGCATTTTTAACCTTTTAAGTTAACATGATTTAGAAAAATGTCATCTTACTTTTATAAACCTAATTTAGGTCAGGGGTTCTTAACCTGGCATCTATAAATAGCTTTCAGGGATCCATGAATTCCTGAAATTATTTTCAGATTTTACAAATGGATATGGAATTTTTTTTTTTTTTTAAGATGTATTTATTTGGGACACCTGGGTGGCTCAGTCAGTTAAGTGCCTGCCTTCCACTCAGGTCATGTTCCCAGGGTCCTGGGATGGAGCCCCCGCATCGGGCTTCTTGCTCAGAGGGGAGGCTGCTTCTTGCTCTGCCTGCCGCTCCCCCTGCTTGTGCCCCACCCTGTGTCTCTCTCACAAATAAATAAAATCTTTTAAAAAAATTTATTTATTTTAGAGAGTGTGTGGGGGTAGAAGGGCGGATGGAGAGGGAGAGAAAATATCAAGCAGACTCCCCACTGAGCGCGGAGCCCAAAGCAGGGCTCGATCCCATGACCCTGAGATCATGACCTGAGCCAAAATCAAGAGTTGGAAGCTTAACCGACTGAGCCACCCACGCACCCCTGGATATGGACATTTTTCAAAGAAGACAGTTCATAACTTTCATTGGATACTCAAAGGGATCCATGACTCAAGTAAGTTCAGGAATCATTAATTATTTATGTAGAAGAATCTGCTTTATTTGATAAAAATTCCTCAATTAATTCTTCTATTGCCTTTGAGCCCTGATGTATATAATGTGGGTGAATGTGATTCAGTCCTGGCGATTAGTGGGGTAACAGATGTCGCAGCCAGATCGCCCTCACATCCTGGGTGAATGTGATTCAATAACTTTTTTTATTCTACCCATTTTCAGATTATGAATAGAATAGTTACTTTATTTTCTTAAAGGTTAACACAGCTCTACTATTGCTACTTCTACTAGTTAAATATTTCAGTTTTGACATCTCTGACATATTCATCTTTTTCTACTATTTACTAAATGCTGCTGTATAAGTTACTTTTTTGTTTGTTTGTTTCAATAGAATGATGGCTTGACATTGTGCCATAGACAGCTGAAGTTTAATGATTTGCACTTGCTGAAATAAAGTAATAGCCTATGAGGTTACTGAACAGAATAGGCCATAGCTACTTCTTTATTGAATCTTTCTATGGAATTGGGTTTTTTAGATTATATTTCCTGGGAAGCAGACTCTGAGATGGAGATTGGCTTGTAGAAGGTTTATTGGAGAACAACACTTGTAATGGAGTAAGGGGTGCAAGATTTGAAGGGTGGAGAGATTGAACTGATTGAGTTGCCTCAGAGACTTTAGTCAATCCTTTTGGGAACTCTGGAGCTAGTATGATATTTAAGAGTTATTTGGAATTAGATGTGGGCTGACCTGAGGGGAGAGGGCATAACCTTGGGTGGGGCAGTTTCTGTGGTAGAGATGGAGATGAAACTACATGGCTTCCCTTTCCAGCTTCGGGAAGTGCTTTCAGCAGGTGGTTTCCAACTGTCACCTGGTTCAGGTCTGCCTCAGCTACAGAGAGCTGCTTTACCTAAGATCACAATTTTCTAGGGGTAGCTTGCAAATGGCTGAACAAGGTTGGGTAAAAAAGTCCAGTTATTTTTGCCTAACGTGGAGCTCCTTGACAGGCAGTACTTGCTCCGAAGAGAGCTGTACCTGATTGTCAGGCCTGCATTGTAGTTTGACTTCTTAGTCCTGCTTCTGCTGCCTTTCCTTCATAGGTATCGATTTCTCTTAAGTATCGTGCATCTTAAACTCCATCTCAGTGCCTGCTTTCAGAGAACTTAATTCCTGATCCTTTGGTTGAGGGCAGTTTATTGAGGAGGACTTAGCTGTGAGCTGCTAGCATCCTGGAGTTGGAGGAACTCTCCAGGCAGTTAGAGGAATGAATGCCTTGGTCTTGAAGGGAGTATCTGGTCACTGCACTCCTTGTGCCCCTTGGATTCGTTTCATATAGTAAATTCATACCATGTGGGAACAACTTCTCGGCGTTCTGTTTGGTTTCTTTTTCTGAGGACTCAACAATAGTAAGATTAATGGACTAATTAATTACAACCTCTGCTACTAAAGCTAGTCCCTAGATCACAACTGATACTATCTCCCTTTAATCTCCATTCTAAATTCTTAGCCAATATCTCCACTTGTCTAGATGGCTTACGAGATGGGTGACTATCATGACTGAGGAATCTGAGCCTAATTATCATAGTTACCATGCCCTTTTTAGGCCTTGGCCACTGTACTTGTTCATTTACTGTCAAAATTGGGTAGGGAAATACCAAGAGATAACCAGTGATAGCCTGGATGCGAAATGTCATCTATTCCTTTATGTTACTTTTCTTTGTGTTGGTGACTCTATTTTATTTCATAAATACCATATGTTGCTAAGGTAGCACATTATGTGATTAAAATCAGGTCTGTTATTTTGGTTTAAGATCAAATGTTACATTGAATTTGCTTTATTAATGTTTCTTTGATATGTTATCAGGGTGCTAATTGCAGAGGTTTATAGATTGTCACCTCTTGTGTTGTCCCTTGCACCTATTATTAATATATCGTCAGGATAATTAGCAACAAAAGAACTCACACAACCAAAATCTTAAGTTTTTATTTCTAGTATTTTAGCATAGTTTTATTTAGAACTTTATTTAGTAGTGAGTGGTTTTCTAGCACCTACTCCCCATTACCTATTCACTTAGAGGTTAGAATTGAAAAATTGTGAGTGAGTTGGAGTATAATTTACTGCAGTTTTATAGCCTTGTGATAAATATGCCATTTTTAGCGAACCATCAAGACAATTTCACATTGCTAACTTGTGATAAGGAAGGCAACAAGTAAATAACAAGTAGCATTGCTAACCTTAGTAAGGAAGCTTTGAGCCCACGGCTGCCTCATGAGGCCTTGAAGACAAGAGTGTCAGCAGTGTCCCTGAAGAGACTCATTATTTTGGAATTGGGGGCTCTCACAGCAGGCTTTCTTTCTTTTTTTGTCACACTTTTTAAAAAAAATTTTTTATTGTTATGTTAATCCCCATACATTACATCATTAGTTTTAGATGTAGTGTTCCATGATTCATTGTTTGTGCGTAACACCCAGTGCTCCATGCAGAACGTGCCCTCTTTAATACCCATCACCAGGCTAACCCATCCTCCCCCCCTCCCCTCTAGAACCCTCAGTTTGTTTTTCAGAGTCCATCGTCTCTCATGGTTTGTCTACCCCTCCTATTTCCCCCCTTCATTCTTCCCCTCCTGCTATCTTCTTCTTTTTTTTTTCTTAACATATATTGCATTATTTGTTTCATAGATACAGATCTGAGATTCAACAGTCTTGCACAATTCACAGCACTTACCAGAGCACATACCCTCCCCAGTGTCTATCACCCAGTCAGCCCATCCCTCCCACCCCACCCCCCACTCCAGCAACCCTCAGTTTGTTTCCTGAGATTATTGTCACACTTTTAGTAAGATATAATTCACATACCACATGACTCACCCATTTATTTTATTTTTTTTTTTAAGATTTTATTTATGTATTTGACAGAGAAATAGAGAGAGCACAAGTAGGCAGAGTGACAGGCAGAGGGAGAGGGAGAAGCAGGCTCTCCACTGAGCAGAGAGCCCGATGCGGGACTCAATCCCAAGACCTTGGGATCATGACCTGAGCCAAAGGCAGACACTGAGCCACCCAGGCGCCCCACAACTCACCCATTTAAAGTGTAAAATTAAATTAAATGGTTTTTAGTATATTTTCAGATGTAGGCTGCCATCACCAGTCAATTTTAGAATACTTTCATCATCTCAGAAGAAACCCTGTACCCTTTAGTATCACTTTCCAATCCCTGCCCGCCCCCGCCAGCCCTAAGTAAATACTACTTTCTGTCTCTGTGCCTATTGTGGACATATCGTATAAATAGAATCATACAGTATGTAGTCTTTTGTGACTGGCTTCTTTCACTCAGCTTAAGGTTTTCAAGGTTCATATTATGTATTGTAGCATGGATCAGTATTTAATTTCTTTTTATGGCCAAATAATACTCCATCATATGAATATACTACATTCTGCTTATCTATTCACTAGTTGTTATACTTTTTTTTTTCCTAAAGATTTTATTTTTAAGTAATCTCTACATCCAATGCAGGGCTCAAACTTGCAACCTCGAGATCAAGAGGCACATGCTGCGCTGAGTCAGCCAAGTGCCCCAGTTGTTATATTTTTGTGTTTCCGTTTTTGTTATGAATAATGGTTCCATGAACATTCATGTATAAGCTTTTGTGTTGACATATGTTTTAATTTCTTTTGGGAATAGAATTGTTGGGTCATACGATAACTGTATGTTTAACTTTTTGAGGAACTGCCGAACTATTTTCCTAAGTAGTATACCATTTTGCAATCCCACCAGCAATGTATGAGGGTTCTAGCTTCTCTACATCCTTGCCAACTCTTGTTATTATCGTATCTTTTTTATTATTGCTATCCAAGTGGAGGTGAAGCAGTATTCCATTGTGGTTGGTTTTGATTTACTTTTCATTTCCCTGATGACTAATGATGTTGAGCACATTTTTATGTGCTTATTGGTCATTTGTATATCTTCTTTGGGGAAATGACTATTTAGATTCTTTGCCCATTTTTATTTTATTTTATTTTATTTTATTTTTAAAGATTTTATTTATTTGAGAGTGGAGAGAAAGAGAGAAAGCATGAGCAGGGGGTGGAGCAGAGGGACCAGGAGAGGGACTAGCAGACTCCCTGCTGAGCAGGGAGCCAGACACGGGCTTCATCCTACGATTTTGAGATCATGACCTGAGCCGAAGTCAGATGCTTAACCAACTGAGCCACCCAGGCACCCTGCCCAGTTTTAAATTGGATTATTTGTCTTTTTATTGTTGAGTTGTAAGAGTTCATTACTTATTTTAGATACTAGTCCCTTATCAGATATGCAAACATATTCTCCTTTTTTTTTTTTTTTAAGATTTATTTCTTTGAGAGAGAGAGGAGGGACAGAAGGAGAGGGAGGGAGATCTTCAAGGAGACTCCGTGCTGAGCGTGGAGCCCCACGAAGGTCTCAGTCTCACGACGCTGAGATCACGACCTGAGCTGAAACCAAGACTCCGTTGTTTAACCGACTGCACCACCTAGGTGCCCCTCTTCTGTTTTCTGAGTTATCTTTTCACTTCACTGGTAATACTTTTTGAAGCACAAAAATTTTTAATTTTGATGATAGTTTATTTTTTCTTTTGTTGCTTGTTTTTTGATAGCATGTCTAAGAAACCATTGCCTAACACAAGGTCATGAAGATTTACTCCTATTTTTCTTTGAAGAGTTTTATAATTTTAGCTCCATTTTGAGTTGATTTTTATATATGGTGTCAGAAAGGTCTTGAACTTCATTCTTTTTGGGTGTGGCTATCCAGTTGTCCCAGGATCATTTGTATAAACGACTCTTCTTTCTCCGTTGTATGGTTTTGGCATGCCTGTTGAAAATTAGTTGACTGTAGGTGGACTTATTTCCGGACTCTCAGTTCTATTCCATTGATCTGTGTGTCTGTCCTTACGCCAGTACTACACTGTCTTGATTACCGTTGCTCCATAGTAAGTTTTGAAATTGTGAAGTTTGAGTTTCCTACTCTGTTCTTTTTCTTTTTGCAGCTTTACTGAGGTAATTGACATATAACATAGTGCAGGTTTAAGGTGTACAATGTGATGATTTGATACAAAGTGTTTACCCCAATAGAGTTAGTTAACACATTCTTCACTTCACACAATTAACATTTTGTTATTGTTATGGTGAGAACATTAAAGCTGTACTATCATAACAACTTTCAAATATACAGTACAATATTTTTAACTATAATCATCATGATGTACATTAAATTCCTGGAACGTATTCATCTTACAACTGAAAGTTTGTAGCCTTTGGCTGATTTCCCCATGTACCCCACCTGAGCCCTTGGCAACCACCATTCTGTTCTCTGTTTCTATGAGTTTGAGGTTTTTATTTTTTATTGATCTTATTTAAAGATTGTATTTTTGGGGCGCCTGGGTGGTTCAGTCGGTTGAGCATCTGCCTTCAGCTCGGGTCGTGATCCCGGGGTCCTGGGATTAAGCCTAGCATCGGGCTCCCTGCTCGGCGGGGAGTCTGCTTCTCCTTCTCCCTCTCCCCCTGCTTGTGTGTGCTCTCTCTCTCTTTCTCTGTCAAATAAATAAATAAATAAATAAAATCTTTTAAAAAATAAAGATTTTATTTTTAAATAATCTCTGTAAGTTTGCTCTATGAGTGTGCTGTTTTTAGATTCCACATAAAAGTGAGATCACACAGGGGTGCCTGGCTGGCTCAGTCAGAAGAGCATGCGACTCTTGATCTCAGGGTTGTAAGTTTGAGCCCCACATTGGGTGTAGAGGTTACTTAAAAAAAAAAGAAATAAACTTAAAAAAAAAGTGGGATCATACAGTATTTGTCTTTTTCTGTGTGACTTATTTTACCTACCATAATGCCCTCATGGCCCATGTTGTCACAAATGGTAGGATTTCCTTTATTTATGACTGAATAATATTCTTTTGTATATATGTACACAGACCACATTTTCTTTATCCATTCATAACCTCGATAGACACTTAGGTTGTTTCCATGTCTTGGCTATTGTAAAATGCTGCAGTGAACATGGGAGTGCAGATACTTCTTTTAGATAGTGATTTCACTCCTTTGAGTTCCAGAAGTGGGATTGCTGGGTCATATGGTAGTTCAGTTTCTAATTTTTTGAGGAACCTTCATACTGTTTTCATAGTGGCTGTACCAATATACATTCCTACCATTAGTGCACCAGAGTTTCCTTTTTTATCCATATCCTTGATAGCATTTGTTATCTCTCTTTCTCTTTTTTTAAAATAATAGCCATTTTTAAAAAAAATTTTAAAAGATTATATTTATTTGGGAGAGAGAGAAAGCAAGCATGAGGGAGAGACAGAGGGAGAAGCAGGCTCCTTACTGAGCAAGGAGCCTGACGCAGGGCTCAATCCCAGGACCCTAAGATCACGACCTGAGCTGAAGGCAGCCACTTAACCAACTGAGCCACCCAGGCGCCCCTTGATAATAGCCATTCTAACAGATGTGAGATGATATCTCACTGTGATTTCGATTTACATTTCCCTGATGAAGTTGAGCACCTTTTCATGTACTTGCTGGTCATTTGTATGTCTTAATTGGAAAAATGTCTATTCATGTCCTCTCTCCATTTTTTAAAAACTAGGTTGTTTGTTTTTCTGCTATTCAGTTGTATGAGTTCCTTATATATTTTGGATATTAACCCCTTATCTGATATATAGTTTGCAAATATTCTCTCTTGTTCTATAGGTTGCCTTTTCATTTTGTTGATTTTCTTTTGCTGTGCAGAACATTTTAGTTTCACTTGTTTATTTTTGCTTTTGTTGTTTGTGCTTTTTGGTATCCAAAAGATCATGCTTTGGCTCCATGCCTGGTGTGGAGCCCATTGTGGGGCTTGAACTTAGGACCCTCAGATCAAGACCTGAGCTGAGATCAAGAGTCAGATGCTTAACTGACTGAAACACCCAGGTGCCCCTCTCTGTATTTTCATCTAGGAGTTTTGTGGTTTTGGGTCTTATGTATAATTTCTTTAATCCATTTTGAGTTAATTTTTGTGAGTGGTATAAGATAGGCATCCAGTTTTTCTTTTGCATGTGGATATCCAGTTTTCCCAACACCATTATTAAAGAGACTATCCTTTCACCATTGAGTATTCTTGGCTCCCTTGTCAAATATTAGTTGACTGTATGTGCACGGGTTTATTTCTGGCTTCTTGATTCAGTTCCATTGGTCTATTTTTATGCAGTACCATACTGTTTTGGTTACTGTTGTTCATGTTTTTCAAGATTGTTTTGACTGTTCTGGTTCCGTTAAGTTTTCATATGAATATTAGGATCAGCTTATCGATTTTTGCAAAAAAAGTAAGCTGGGATTTTGATAGGGATTGCATTGAATCTGTAGATCTATCTGTATAGGTGGGTATTGTCATTTGTATTAGTTTTCTGTTGCTGCTTAACAAATACCACAAGCTTAGTGGCTTAAAACAACACAATTTTAATATTTTATAGTTGTGGAAGTTAGAAATCTGAAATTGGTCTTTTTGGGCAAAAATCAAGTTGTTGGTCAAGTGTCCATTGATAGATAAATGGATAAAAAGGATGTGGTAAATATATATAATGGAATATTATTCATCCATAAAAAATGTAATCTTGCCTTTCGCAACAACATGGATGGACCCAGAGGATATTATGTTAAGTGAAATAAGTCAGACAAAGAAAAATACCAAATGATTTCACTTATATGTAGAATCTAAAAAACAAAACAAACAACATACCAAACAGACTCTTAAATGCAGAGAACAAACTGGTGGTTGCCAGAGGGGAGGTGGGTGGGTGGATGGGCAAAACGATAAAGGGGATTAAGAGTTACAAACTTCCAGTTATAAAATAAATAAATCATGGAGATGAAAATTATAGCATAGGGAACATAGTAATATTGCAATAATGTTATACAGTGACAGAAGGTGACTATACTTAGTGTGGTGAACTTTGAGTAATGTATAGAATTGTTGAATCAGTATGTTGTACACCTGAAACTAATATAGCATTTTATGTTAATTATACTTCAATTTAAAAAAAGGTGTTGGCATAGCTATGTTCCATCTGGAGGCTCTAGGGAAAAATCTCTTCATATGCCTTTTTCTAGCTTCTAGAAGCCACCTACATTCCTTGGCTCATGGCTCTTTCCTCCATTTTCATAGCATATCACTGCAACCTCTGCTTCCATTGTCACATTTCTGTCTCTGACTTTAAGCCTCTTGCCTCCCTGTTATAAGGACCCTGTGATTACATGGGGCCCACTCAGATAATTTGCACATTAAAAAAAAGAAGATTTTATTTATTTATTTGAGAGGAAGGGAGGGAGGGGGAAAGAGAGAGAGAACACGCAAGTATGTGCACACACAAGAGCAGGGGGGAGGGAGAAGCAGACTCCCCGCTGAGCAGGGAGCCCTATGACTGAGGGTAGGGGTTGGGGGGCACCGCTGGATCCCAGGATACTGGGATCATGACCTGAGCTGAAGGCAGACGCTTGAATGACTGAGCCACCCAGGTGCCCCAATAATTGGCACATTTTAAGAACCTTAATTTAATCACATCTGCAGAGTCCCTTTTGCCAAATTCTGGGGATTAGGACATGGACATATTTGAGTGGAGGCCATTATTCTGTCTACCATACCATTTTAACAGTCTAGTCTTCTCATTCGTGAACATGGGATCCTTTCCCATTTATTTGGATCCTCTTTAACTTCTTTCAAAAATGTTTTGTACTCAGAAGAGTACGAATCCCATACTTTCTTGGTTGAATTTACTCCTAAGTGTTTTATTCTTTTTTATGCTCTTATAAATGGAATTCTTTTTTTTTTTTTTTTTTAAGAATTTTTGTTTATTTGAGAGAGAGAGCACATTAGCAGGGGTGGGGGAGGCAGAGGGAGGAGAAGCAGGCTCCCCACTGGGCAGGGAGCCTAACGCAGGGCTCGATTCCAGGACCCCAGGATCATGACCTGAGCCAAAGACAGACGCTTAACTGACTGAACCACCCAGGTGCCCCAATGGAATTGTTTTCTTGATTTCATTTCTAGATTGTTCATTGCTAGTGTGTTTAAATATAATTGATTTTTATATTGATCTTATGCCTCTAACCTCGTTGAACTCATTTATTAGTTCTGTCAATAGAGATCATTTTTTTTCTTCTTTTCCAATCTGGAACCTGTGGTCCTTACTTTTGCAGGTCACAAAACTCAGTGTTGTTAGTTCCATAGAATGTATTGGATTAAGGGAGCTTTCCTGCTTTTCAGTGAACCTGGAAATGCTTTTTAATGTGCTATTATGTTATTAGGAAATGCAGTTCTAGGGAAGCAAGAGTGAGAGAAAAGAGAGTGAGACAGGGAATGAGGGAGAGGTAATATAATGGTATGTTACAGAGGTGGTTGCCATTTGGTATCAAGTGGCAACTGATTGCTCAGTCTCCCTGGCTTGCCATATAGAAAGGACAAAGAGTATCCTCTTGGCTCTCATTTAACAAGATTCAGAACTGGGAAATGTTTTGCTATTAAAAGTATATTTTACATATTCCTCTCTAATTTTAACCATTATTTTTTGTGTATGATTTATTTATTTATATTTTTACTTTTTTTTACTATGTTATGTTAATCACCATACATCATTAGTTTTGATGTAATGTTCCATGATTCATTGTTTGCGTATAACACCAAGTGCTCCATGCAGTACGTGCCCTCTTTAATACCCATCACCAGGCTAACCCAGCCCCCCACCCCCCTCCCCTCTAGAACCTCAGTTTGTTTCTATACAGGTTGGGTTTAGGGATTGTAGGATTATAGGAATTACTCTATTGCTGTTGCTACTCTGCATAGCCTGTGAACTTAAGTACCTTAAATTTCCCCTGTGTATGGTGTGGTTTTTTTCAATTACAAGATGAAAAAAGGGGATTGGCTGTAGTTCATACTTTTGTTATAATCTATGACAACTCTTAATGGTTGAAAGCATAAAATAAGAACAAAGATTCAGTATATTTTAAGAAAAAATTTTTTTCTTTTTCAGTATCATATTCTTTTCTTCTTTCCTATTATTTTTCTGCATTCTTTATTCTTTATTTTCTGAGTAGATTTTGGGACCATAAGGAATCATAATTTAACAAAATAACTAATTGTAAGATCTCATAGAATGATGCTTGTTCTTCCTCTGTCTTCTTCTCTCTAGTCCCTGAACTCTTAACTAATCTCTTCTCTCTTCTGTCTTCCCTTCCTGAAAATTTCAGTCCAAACCAGGGGGAAGCAAGAGAGAAAAGGAAGTGAGACAGGGAAGCAGGGAAAGAGGCAGCACCAGGGGGTAGCAGTCTAAAAGGGACTGTTGGAGCCCGGCAACTTACTCTCAAATTACCCATAAAAAATTATTTGAGAATCTAAAAAATTGGACTTCTGGAACCATAGAATAAAATTGTGATTGCCAGGGAGTGGGGGAAAGGGGAAATGCTGGTTGAAGGGTAACAAATTTTCAGTTATAAGATGAATAAATTGTTAGGATCTAATGTATAACATAGTGATTATAGTTTATAATACTGTATGTATACTTGAAATTTGCTAAGAGAGTAGATCTTAAGTGTTCTTACCACTCACATGTGCATATGTGCACATACATGCACACAAATGGAAATTATATGAGCGATGAATATGTTAATTAACTTGATAATGGCAAGCATTTCACAATGTATATATATTAAATCATATTGTACATCTTAAAAAATCACATTGTACAACCTAAATATATACAGTTTTTATTTGTCAATCATACTTCAATAAAGCTGGAAAAAAAGTGTTCCTCCAAAATATTATTTGAAATGTACTTGGCAACTTTTATGCAAGTGTGAGATTGTTTCAAAATAAAAAGAAAGAAATATGATAATTCTTTATGAATTTTATTTAATAGTAAGTGCTTCCCCATTACCTATTTACTTTGAGGTGTTTAAGGGAATAGTTTTTGGTATTCACGGAGATAAAAGATACAGCATAGGGAATATAGTCAGAGGTATTGCAATAGCATTGTATGGGGACAGATGGCAGCTACACTTGTGCTAAGCATAGCATGATGTATAGACTTGTCAAATTACTGTGTTGTACACCTGAAACTAATGTAACATTATATGTCAACTATACTTCAATTAAAAAAAAAGAATATTTTTTGTTTCTTAGCTTATATTTCAAATCTCCAAAGTTATTTGAATGAGAATCACTTTTTAATGTTTTAGTTTTACTTCATGTTCATTCTAAATGTTAAATTATCAACAGTACGAACTCATTCATTTTAAGTAATAGTTGGTTATTTCTTATTCAAATTATAAGCTAAATTTTTTTAAAGATTTTATTTATTTATTTGACAGAGAGAACAAGCACAAGCAGGGGGAGCAGCAGAGGGAGAGGGAGAAATAGTCTCCCCACCAATCAGGGACGTGGGATTTGATCCCAGGACCCTGGGATCATGACCTGAGCCGAAGGCAGATGCTTAACTGGGGTGCCCACCCAGGCACCCCTAAATTTTAAGTTTTTAAAAATGATTATGCCTTTCCTGGTTGTATGAACTTGTAGTTTTCTAATTTACATATATATATATTTTTTTTTTTCCCCCCCTCTAGAGAGAGAGAGAGTGTTCGTAAGAGTATGTGAGCTGGGGGGAAGAGCAGAGGGAGAGGGAGAGACAGAATCCTAAGGAGGCTCCACACCCAGCATGGAGCCTGACACGGGGCTCAATCTCATGACCCTGAGATTATGACCTGAGCTGATATCAAGAGTCGGACGCATGACTGAGTCACCCAGGCACCCCAGTCTTCTAATTTTTAAAGCTTTGTGAATATTGGCATTTAATGTAATCTCACTTTTTTGCATAACCATGGCAACAACAACAATATTAATAGCTAATACATAGTGAACATTTACTGTGTGCCAGCACTGTGCTGCGTCTTTAAGACGTTTTAAGTTAATTTAACTCTTTTTTTTTTAAGAGAGAGAACGTGAGCAGAGGCGGGGGCGGGGGCAGAGAGAGAGGGGGAGAGAGAGAATCTTAAGCAGGCTTCACAACCAGCGTGTGGAGCCCCATTCAGGGCTTGATCTTATGACCCTCAGATCATGACCTGAGCCAAAATCAAGAGTCAGACGCTTGACCAACTGAGCCACCCAGCTGCCCCTTAATTTAACTCTTAAAACAATCTTTTGAGGTTGTACTGGTATTATCCCAATTTCACAGATGAGGATATAATGCCCATGTAAGCAACTCATGTAAGTTCCCGTAGCTGGTTAAGTGGTGGAGCTAAGGTTAGAACCTAGGCAGTCTGGTGCCTGGGTTTAAGATCTCAATCATTATGCTATATTCAGTTATATATAGCGAAAAATAAAATGAGCAGTTTAAGTCCAAAGAGTGATTGAGAAGGGGGAAAATCAGTTAAATGAAGACAGTATATACTGAAATTATGTTTCCTTTGCTGTCCCTTAACAAGAAAATTCAGGCATAGATTTTGTATAGTGCGTGACAAATCTTTATTGCCTTTAATAACACACAATCTTGCCTTCTATATTATATCACATCTTTAATGTGCATACTTTTAAAAAAAATTAGCTGTTGCTGTACTAGAACCTTAACTCTACTGTTGAGCCCAATATATTAAATTCATATAATCATGGACCTATTATGTATTCATGTAAATTGGATGGTTATAATTGTAACACAAGGAAATAATTCACTTTGCAGTATAGATAGAAAAACCAAACAGGTGACTTCATAAGTGGGGAATATATTGTTGATTTTATTCACTTTATCTTTATTTGGCTTTATGATTTACCCATAGCAATTTAAATATTCTCGGTTTTTCTTATGTTACGGAATTTGTTAGAAAGCAGTAGGTTTTGGGGCGCCTGGGTGGCTCAGTTGGTTAAGCGACTGCCTTCGGCTCAGGTCATGATCCTGGAGTCCCTGGATCGAGTCCCACATCGGGCTCCCTGCTCAGCAAGGAGCCTGCTTCTCCCTCTGACCCTCCCCCCTCTCATGTGCTCTCTCTCTCTCATTCTCTCTGTCTCAAATAAATAAATAAAATCTTTAAAAAAAAAAAAAAAAAAAGAAAGCAGTAGGTTTTTACAGAGGAAGAAAAGAGGCAGAACATTTGGAAGTTTTATGGGGGAGTGGTTTATAAAATTAACTTTAAGAATGATTTGCATGGTGGTTGTAATCTAAATATGTGGCTCATTTGCTAACTGCTTTAAACCCTTGATTCTAGAGGCGCTAGGAAGATTTTAAAGTCATATTGTGGGAGAAAAAAGTGTGCAGCAATTTCTGTAACTCCTTTTATGGGAGGATAGTTTTCCCCAGAGGTCAGCTGTCAGAGATAATATACCTGAAGGTGCTTGTTAAAATACACAGTTCTGTATTATATTGATATGAATGGCGACTTTCCTAAGATTATATATAGTAAATTTGCTGCAGAGCTATACATTAGCACTTTTTTCAGTTTTCTGGATAGTAAAATATTTCATTTTTTAAGAATATAATTTGTTGGGCGCCTGGGTGGCTCAGTTGGTTAAGCGACTGCCTTCGGCTCAGGTCATGATCCTGGAGTCCCTGGATCGAGTCCCGCATCCGGCTCCCTGCTCGGCAGGGAGTCTGCTTCTCCCTCTGACCCTCCCCCCTCTCATGTGCTGGCTCTCTCTCATTCTCTCTCTCTCAAATAAATAAATAAAAAATCTAAAAAAAAAAAAAAGAATATAATTTGTTGGGGCGCCTGGGTGGCTCAGTCGTTAAGCGTCTGCCTTCGGCTCAGGTCATGATCCCAGGGTCCTGGGATCGAGCCCCGCATCGGGCTCCCTGCTCAGCAGGAGTCTGCTTCTCCTTCTCCCACTCCCCCTGCTTGTGTTCCCTCTCTCGCTGTGTCTCTCTCTCTCAAATAAATAAATAACATCTTAAAAAAAAAAAAAGAATATAATTTGTTTTTAGGTCACTCCACTAAGAGTATATTTGGAGTACTAATTTGGCACTCAGTTCTTCAGGTATATACTGTTGCCTTTAACCATCATGTATGCTATTTATTTACAACTGAATTTTATCTCCTTTTAAAAATATATATATATATTTTAATTTTTATTTATTTGGTAGAGAGAGAGACAGTGAGAGAGGGAACACAAGGAGGGGGAGTGGGAGAGGTAGAAGCAGGCCTCCTGCTGAGCAGGGAGCCCGATGCAGGGCTCTATCACAAGGCCCTGGGATCATGACCTGAGCCAAAGGCAGACGCTTAATGACTGAGCCACCCAGGCACCCCTTATCTCCTTTTTTGAGCAGATTAATTTTGGGGGGAGGAAAATACAACTATTTTTATTTGTTCAACAAATACGGTCAAAACAAAGTATGTGAGTAGAACCTGAACAGCATCCTGTTGGTTCAGCTTCACAACCATTTGAGTTACATTTTGGCCCTAACATTGAATGGATCATCTTTTTTTTTATTTTGAATGTTACATCTGAGTACACACCTATGAGCATTCTTATAATATAATTCGATTTCCTTCTGAATTTTGGATGTTATGGATTGGGAGGATTTTAGAAGAATTTTTAGGCTGAAAAATTCATATAGTGAAGTTTATGATTCTTTAAAGTAGCATGTGAGTGGAAAAGGTAAACTGTTACTTGAATAGCCTCATTTAAATCTCAAACATCTTTTACCTTTATAAAAAGGTTATAGAAATAATTGAAATTCCAAATAGTTGTGTAAGGTTTTGCTAAAATAATTGCTAACCAGTTGGTTAAATACCTTTTAAAGTGGGGCGCCTGGGTGGCTCAGTCGTTAAGCATCTGCCTTCAGTTCAGGTCATGATCCCAGGGTCCTGGGATTGAGCCCCGTGAGCCCCGTATCGGGCTCCCTGCTCTGTGGGGAGCCTGCTTCTCCCTCTCCCACTCCCCCTGCTTGTGTTCCCTCTCTCGCTGTGTCTCTCTCTGTCAAATAAATAAATAAAATCTTAAAAAAAGAAATACCTTTTAAAGTAGATTTGTTGAATTACTCATAATTAACAAAAAATGGTTACAGTGATATAATGTTGCTAAAATAATTTGCTGGCCAGTTGGTTAAATTTCTTTTATTTTTTATTTTATTTTATTTTTTTTAAGATTTTATTTATTTATTTGACAGAGAGAGAGACAGCGAGAGAGGGAACACAAGCAGGGGGAGTGGGACAAGGAGAAGCAGGCTTCCCGCGGAGCAGGGAGCCCGATGCGGGGCTCGATCCCAGGACCCTGGGACCGTGACCTGAGCCGAAGGCAGACGCTTAACGACTGAGCCACCCAGGCGCCCCTGGTTAAATTTCTTCTAAAGTATATTTGTTGAATTACTCATAATTACCAAAAATTGGCTACAGTGATATAATGTTCCATACAGTATTCCATCAGCATTTTTTTAGATATAGTATTGATTAATGTTCATTCTCACAAAGCCCCTTAGATCATGCTTTATATCCTTATACTTTTGTGCTTTTGTAATTCTTATGGGGTTATGGAATATAATAATATGAAATATTCTTCTGTCTTATGAGAATAGACCGAACTATTTCCGTAAGAAGCGTAATAGTCAGCAGAGCTGCAGCAAGAGGCTTTCACACTGCTGATAGGCTGTGAAACTGTTCAATGGATTTTGGTTTGAGAGACAGTATCTGTTTTAAGTTAATCTTTGTGAGATAAATGCTATTGTAGACAATTCAAATTCAACTGATTTTCTACCCTTAGAACAAAGAAATACCATACACTAATTTTTTTCAACATAAAATTATTTTTGAGTCTTAGTTGCTGTGGTGTAATCCTGGAGCTTGTTGAAAAAGCAACAGAGGAGGGTATTTGGCATTTTATTAATTTTTTTAATAGAGCTTGATTTTAGGGAATTGAAAATGTATATGCAGGAACATGGGCCATTCTGGAAGCTAACATGGAGTAGTTGTTCCATTGGCAGAATTTTTCAGTAAATGATGTAACAGTTAATTGAATAAATCCTTGTATTGAAATTTCTTAGTTCTACACTGTTAAGTGTTTTTTCCCCCCAAATTACATCTAGAATAGATATGACAAATGAGTGATTTCTAAAAAAAACCCAGATTGCTGTGTTGTGAGATAAATTAAATACTTTCTAATAATTGTGTGAAATAATGTAAATTTAATACAGTGCTAAATATTAGTAATTATCTGATCATTTTTAATTTAATAATTTTTTTCATTGCCTTTGTTTGAGTATATAATATACATTTCTAAAATTAAAACTGTCTTCTAATTTATGTAGCTGCCTATCCTTAGGACTTCAATATTTACTTCCCAAATGTGATACACTGTGTTTCTGAATGAGGTGGGAGGGATTGTGATTAATCCCATTACTGTTGAGGATTCAAAAATAATTATTTTTTAAAATAGTTTAAACAGCTTGGTTTTATTTTAAAAATTACATACTAATTAATTACAACAATATATAAAAGTTCAGAGGAGAAAGGTAAAAGTCATCTGAACATCTTTCCAGACAGCTTTCTCAGTATACAGGCACAGAGATATATGCATATAATTTTATCTAAATAGGCTCATAATAGTATGTGCAACCTTTGAGTTGTTTTAGATCATTTGTTTAAAATGAAATAAAATAGTTTACATACACATAGATATTGCTGAGTTTTAGTATTTCAACAGTTTAGAGGAGTAATGTTATCTGTGGGAAGATTGAAAATTGCTAGTGCTTATATGTGTTATTACAGGTTTTAGTAAGGTTTTTTTATTCACTGCATACTGTGCATTAAGATTGGTGATGTGGGAAATTTAAGTATTCAGATCCTACCGTCTAATACAGATTATCAGTACAGTAGAACTTTTCTCACTCATTTATTCATTCATTCAAAAATATGAGTTGAATTACTTGAGATTATAAATTAAGCTTGTAATGTGGGCTGAACTGTGATATGGGCAATTAGGGATATAAAGACAGAATGATTTGGATTTGTTGATAGTAGGGAACTGTTGGAGGTACCTGATGAGAAAAGTTGCACAAAACATATTAGGGAAGAATCTGGCAGTTCTGTGTCATTTCAGTCAAATAAAAAAAGACAGTATAGCCTGGTGATAAGATTAGGGCTCACATTCCAACTGTCACTTACTAGCTCCTTGGTCTTGACTAAGTAATTTCTTTAGGCGACAACATCCTCTTCTCTAATATGAGGTCATAATACCTGCTTTTTAGAATCGTTGTTAGGACATTGAAGGTTACTATATGCTAGGCTCTGTGCAAAATGCTCTCATTTATATGTTTTCCTACCTACTTGTATGGTTGGATTTTGAAGGAGACATAGAGGAATTCTTCAGATGCTGGTGGGGTGGGGAAATGAATGTAAGAAGGACATTCCAAGCAGAAGGAACTAGATGTACAGCTTGAAAGTGTAAAAGAAACGTGTGAAAAGAACATGGTGTGTTTGAGAAATGATGAGCATGTGTGTGAAGGCAAAGCATAGAGAGATGGGAATTGAGAGTGGAAATTTAGCTTGTACTCAGATGATCAAGGGTCTATCTTTCTAAGGAGTTTGGGCTTTCTCCTGTAAAGCAGGTTGCACAAATTCAATTGTTTATGGGGAACCAAGCAGGTAAGGTAAATGAGTGAATTGGACTGGGTAAGGACTGTGGTAAACTGGAAATCTCAAATCATATATGCCCTATCCTACCTAGGTATCCTCTCTTCTGCTCCAGCTGAGTTTTGCTATGTGGAGATTTGGGCCCAATGTTACTACATTTTCTAATTTTTAAAAGTGAAACCAGACATCCATATTTTTAATGTGAAATCTTCCTGTGTTCAAAACACCTGTGTATGGGGAAAAAACCCCAACATCTTCATTCAATTTATGGCTTCTGCTGTAGATAGCTGGGAAACCATACTGGCTTTTTAATAACAAGGGTAATTGATAATGCCAGATTTGATTTTGAGATAGATCATTCTCATCTCAGTCTGGAGGGAGATTGGATTGGTGAGAATAATGAATGAACATAGAATGACTATTGTAACAGAAAATGTGAGAGAAAAGGAGTGGTTAACCTAAGGCAGTGGTATTAAGGCTAGAAGAGGGAGTGGGAGATGAATTGAAGGTAGAATTTCAGTGCAGTGCTTCCCAGTATTTTCCCTTTCATGGACTACTGTGGATTTACTGTTTAGAAAGATTTATGTCCTGCAAGCAAGCTATATTTATTAGTAACCATATTACCATAACAATTTAATTGTCATTTATAGGTTCCTAGAGGCACAAGATGACTAGTGCATACAGCATTGAGTTGTGCAATTCTAGTTCATAGTAAAAAAACTCCAAAAACATAAGAAACCCAAACCCTGAAATTGTAATTAGCCTTTGTAACCTTACTGTAAGTATAATCACAATAGGGAAAAGGAAATGTGTACAATTCCTAATTACTACTGGAATTAAATCTAGCTAAAAAGGAAAAATAAATAACTCAGAAGTTTGACAGGCCATAATATACTTTGAATAAGGAGAATACACATCTTCCAAACAGTTCATTATATCAGTCTCAAACATTTTGGTCTCAGGACCCCTTTACATTGTTAAAAATTACTGAGGACTCCCAAAGAACATTTGCTCATGTGGGTCATACCTATCAATATTTACCATATTGGAAGTGAAAATTTAAATAAGGGGCCTGCTTTGGAGTTAGATCTCTCCAAGAAAGTGACATAATTTAAGCTGAGATCTGAAGAATGCAAAATATAAAATCTGTCAGCGTTTCCAGTCAGTTTGAGAAATGAATCATAATCATTTCTCAATACCTCTCCAAGTTGGAAAATGTGAAGCGTAGACTAGTCACAGAAACTTAAGAAAAGCTTGATTAACAACTTTAACAACAACAGTAATAACTAATATTTACTGATGACTTACTATATGTAAAAGTGTTCTATGCTAAGGGCTTTATAAGCTTTTATCATCTTTTTTTTTTTTTTTATGAGATTTGAAGAGTTAACTAACTTGACTATTAAATTATGGGGACAGAACTTGGATCCACAACCTGAAATTTTTATAACAAATATAGGAACAGCAAACAATAAAGCAAGTTCTGCACTGTATAATAACTCTTATTTTTAGTAATTACTGTAACTTGCACTAACTTATAGTAAGTTACTAGTATAACTCAAAGTATTGACATGTTGAAATTATTCCCTAAAAATGCTTTTGGGTTAAACCTATTTTTTTTTTAAGGATTTTATTTATTTATTTGAGAGAGAGGGGGAAAGAGAGTGCATGCATGGTGGGGGAGGGTGGAGAGGAGCAGAGGGGGTGGGAAAGAGAGAGGGAGATAATCTCCAGTAGACTCCATGCTGAGCACGAGCCTGATTTGTGGCTTGATCCCACAACCCAAGATCATGACCTGAGCCAAAACCAGGAGTCCAACACTAATGGACTGAGCCACCCAGGTGCCCCTGGGTTAAACCTATTTTTATGTGAATTTTCATAAGAGATGAAATACAACTAACTGGTATAGATAGGAGTCAGTACAATTATATTTGCAATGCCATGTCATTTAAATATTCCATGTGCTATGGCAGGTGACTGTTGGCACAACACAATTTGAATTTTTCACCTTTTTCTTTTCAGTTTCACCTCCAGATGAATTTCATTTGATTCGACTACTTTTAGATTCAGGTTTATTTTGAATATGTTACTGAACTAGAATAAAAGAAAAATACATTACTTTTTTCCCAGGAGCCCTTATGACCTTCACTATTGCAATGATTTTTACTATTGTGAAAATTCAAATTTTTATAGAGTTTTACAGTGTGAATATTTCAGCTCAGCTCTTTAAGGCAGCAACTGCCATATTATCATAGAACTAAAATCAGAAAAGGAAAAACATTTGTTGAAAACCTTTTATATGCCAGATACATTGAAGTTCATTGTCTAAATTACTACAACAACCCTATGAAGGTAGTATCTCTATTTGACAGATGGGAAAAAATGCACCCCCCCCCCCTTAAATACCTCATTCAAATTCCCACAGCTAGTCTTAAGTAGAGCCAGGATTTAAACCCAAGCATATTTGATTTCAAAGGGTTTTCAAAGTTCTGTCACATTACTTTAAAACTGTAAGCAGTTGAGTTAATAAATACTTGTCACTTGGGAGATAATATTTGCCAAACATATTTGACAAAAGATTGGTATTTAAGATATATAAAGAACTTTTGCAACTCTATAGTAACAACACAAGCAGCCCAATATACTATGGGCAAAAGATGTAAATAAACACATCACAAAAGTTTATATACAAATGGCTAATAAACAGGGGCACCTGGGTGGCTCACTCAGTTAAGTGTCTGACTCTTGGTTTCGGCTCAGGTCTTGATCTCAGCCTTGTGAGATCAAGCCCCAAGTTGGGCTCCATGTTCAGTGCCGAGTTTGCTTGAGATTCTCTCCCTCTCCCTCTGCCCCCGCCCTTGCTCAAGAGCTCGCTCGCTCTCTCTCTCAAATAAAATAAATAAAATCTTAAAAAAAACCCAAATGACTAATAACCACATTAAAAAACACTCAACATCATTAATCATCAGTGAAATGTAAACTAAAACCACGGTGTGATATTACTGAATTCTTGCCAGCATGGCTAAAATTAAAAAGCCAAATATTGGCAAGGATGTGGAGCAATAAGAAGTCTTATACATTGTTGTTGGGAGTATAAAATGTTATAACTGTTTTGGGAAAAGGTCTACACATTCATCTATGCTATGATCCAGAAATTGTACTCAAGGATTTGCTTAAGATAAATGAAAGCACATTTCAACGATATCAAAAAAACCTTGTACAAGAATGTTTATAGCAACTTTAGTCATAATAACCCCAAACTGGAAACATATTTTTAAGATGTATTCATGTTGCTGCATGTATCAGTAGTTTGCTCCTTTGTTTTTTTCTTTTGTTTTTAAAGATTTTATTAATTTATTAGAGAGCACGAGAGCGAGCGAGAGAGAGAGCACAAGCAGGGGGAGCGGTAGGCAGAGGGAGAAGCAGGAAATTTTTAAAAATTTATTTTTGCGAGAGACAGGGAGAAAGAGAGAGAGAACCAGGGCGGGGGGAGGGGCAGAAGGAGAAGAAGACTCCCCGCTGAGCAGGGAGCCCGATGTGGGACTCAATCCCAGGACCCTGGGATCATGACCTGAGCTGAAGGCAGATACTTAACCAGCTGAGCCACCCAGGTGCCCCTTGCTAAATATTTCTTGAATCATTCTAAATCTTATCTTCTGTTACTACTACCTTTAGCCAAATTACCATCATCTCTTGCCAGGATTATTGCACTTGACTAACTGGTTCCCTCAGAAGCTTGATTTTCCGTTATCTGTTCTTTACCTTTCTATCAGTGTGATCCTTCTGAAAAGACAACTGTGATCATGTCACTGCCCTACTTACAACTTTCTAATGGCTTCCTGTTCAAGTCCAGAATGGCTTGAGTCCCTGCCTGCTTGCTTCCCCTTGTTCTTTGTATAAAGATCAAAATATGGTCTGCAAGGCCCTGCAAGATATGGCCTCTGCCTACCTCTCCAAACATAATCACGCTGGCTCTCTTTTGCTTCCTTGAACTAGACACCCATTGAACTTTAAGTACCAAAAGAGCAGGGATCATGCACCAGTGTATAGTTAGGGCCTGACGTGGTAGATACCAATAAATATTAGTTGAGTAAATACAGATTATGTGCCAAGGTGGGAATGGATATGTTTATTATCTTGATTGTGATGATGGTTTCATGTATGTATGTCAAAACTTATGTCAAACTTAATATATGCCAAACCATAACCCGTTGTACACTTTAAATGGGTACAATTTATTACATGCCAGTATTTTCTCAATAAAGCTGCTAAACAAACAACTGTATGTTCCTTTTTAGGGTCTTGGCACATTCTTTTTGTCTCAAATCTTCTTTTGCTCTTCTTTGCTCACTTAATTCCTACCTATTCTTCAGTCTTGGCTTAAATATAATTCCTCAGAATCTAACTTGGAATCCTCTTCCCATTTCTCTAGATTAGGTCTCCCTATTGTATTTCCTTCAGAGCATTTCTCATAATTATGTATAATTATATAATACTTGTTTAATGTCATCTTTTCCCATAGACTGTAGGCTTCATGAGGATAGGGACCATGCCTTTCTTGTTCAGGAATATATGCTAGGGATATATTATAGGCACATATTAACAAATAAAATCTGTATCCATTTATTTTATAGATACCCATTGAGCTCTGCCATGAACCAGGTACTGTTCTCGGTTCTTAAGTTACAGTAGTGAACAAAACAGAACAAAAAATCTCTGCACTCATGGAATTTATATTTAAGAGCTGAGACATAGACAATTAAATAGTCAGATGGTGGTAAATGCTATGAAGAAAAATGAAGTGAGGAAGGGAAAGTGAATAAGTAGTGCTGAGGCATATGGTGAATTTGTCTTGTTGCCCATAGAGACATACGGGGATTTAGAGTCTGGGCATTGAGGCATAACCTATGAGCTCTAGACTCCTTGGGGTGGTGGGGCATAAAGGATATTATGAGATTAGTCCTGAAAGTTTCAAGGCAATTAGTGAAGCTATATGAGTGTTGAGCAAGGGGAGGATGGGGAATCTTGCTAGGATCACACAGAATCCTGGGTTCCTTTTGTTTCTCTTGCAAATGGTGGTGTGGAAGTTAAATTGATTTTAGGTAGAGCACATAGAGCTCTGGGTGTTTCCCTTGATTGCTGCTGATAGATTTATAAAGTACCAACCACTGGCAAAATCCTGTGGGACAAACAATCTGCTTGGCTTTAATCTCTCCCTGCTCTTAAGAAACTCACAATCTAGTTGACAAGACATATATGGGAAAATAATTATTTAAAAATAATTAAAACAGGATGTAATAAAGTAATAGAAATATAAATTGCTAAAGGATTGAAGAAGATGAGAATAATTGCAAAGGGTGTGGGGGCAGAAAGGAAGCTGGAAGGTGAAACAGGGTAGAGGAAGGTAAGATTTCAACTAGCAGAAGTAGTAGGAAGTGCATTTTTAAGCAAATGAACATTTCTATTTGAATGCCTTTCTTCTGCCTCAAACTTAGCATGTGTAAAGCAGATATTTTCCACAAACTCAGATCTTTTTCCTAATTTCCTTGTTTGTGATGATTCTCTCCAATATTCAAACTGTAAACCTTGTAACCACTCTATTCCTCTAAAAACCACAGTGTCTACCATTTATTGATTCATTGCAGCGATCTAGACTTTGTACTAAATGTTTTACATTATGCAGCTTGTATGATATGCTTTACGAAACTCAAAGTGAAAATGCTTTAGTCCATCTCTTATTTCCCTAATTTAAATTATGACCAACCCAAGTCCCTATATACTGTATTTAACAGAAAGATCAATATCACCCTTTCCCATAACGTCAGAAATAACTTTCACTTTCCCCTGTATTGTCTGAAAGCATCAGAGTGTTTTTTCATTCCAAACAGAAGGTGTATCTGATTTCCATTCCTAAACAGGGAGGAGTCTTGGTGACTCCCAGTTGGCTGTTGCTGTTGTTGACAGATGGTACAGGTGTCAGATACCTCCGTAGTCTGGTGCTGCTTGTCCCCACACAGCAAAATCTCACTGGCACAGCTTTTGGTGAAGGCTGGTAAAATCCTTTCAAATGAGGATGATTCCATGGACAAGTTTACTCTCTCGGTGATCCAGTTGACCCAGGGTGTTCCTCTTTGTACACTTTTAGTTCCTAGTCTATTCAGGCATACAATACAATCTCTTCTTTTATAAGGCCCTGTTGTCACAGAGAAGTTGTACTCAGCTAAGTTCAGGTATCCTTTCATTGTAGAGCCCACAATCAATGTCTCTTTATGAGAATCCCCCAAGAATAAAGCATTTTTTTTCTACTACCAAAATGCAAAATGCATCATACTGTGTCGCTCCCAGAGTCTTGTTTGTTTGACAGTTAATCCTCCCAGGTAACCAGGAATGGAGGGATCTAGAGTGTGGTACCTATTCTTCTCTTCTCTTCTTTTCTCTCCTCTTCTCTCCTCTCCTCTCTTCTCTTCCTTTCTTTTCTTTGAGAGAGAGAGAGCGCTAGCACACATGTGTGCAGTTGGGGGGCGGGAGGGAAAGAGAGAGAATCCTTTTTTTTTTGGAAAGATTTTCATTTATTTGAGAGACAGAGTATAAGCAGCGGGAGCTACAGGCAGAGGGAGAGGGAAAAGGAGGCTCTCCACCAAGCAGGGAGCCCGATGCGGGGCTTGATCCCAGGACCCTGGAATCATGACCTGAGCCGAAGGCAGATGCTTAACCGCTTAACCGACTGAGCCACCCAGGCGTCCCCAGAGAGAGAGAATCCTAACCAGGTTCCATTCCCAGCGTGGAGCCTGTTGCATCAGGCTCCATCTCATGACCCTGAGATCATGACCTGAGCTAAAATCAAGAGTCAGGCACTTAACCAGCTGAGCCACCCACACGCCCCAAGAGTGTGGTATCTATTCTTTTTTTTTTAAAGATTATTTATTTACTTATTTGAGAGCGAGAGAGCGGAGCAAGCAAGAAGGAACATGAATGTGTGAGGGGTTGGCAGAGAGAGAGGGAGGAGCAGGGAGCCTGATGCTGGGCTCCATCCCAGGACCCTGAGCCAAAGGCAGACACTTAACCGATTGAGCCACCCAGGCATCCCATGTGGTATCTATTATTGAGTCTCAAAATATTTTGCTACATTCTAATCACTAAGCTTTCTTGCTTGCTTTATATTTACATAAAAAATTAAACTACTTAAGTGAGCCTTTTTAGTACAAAGGCCAGTTTCTTTGTTTTAAAAATAACTATCAGATACAATTCTGAAACTCTGATGTACCTAAGGTCTCTTGGGCTGTTGCTACGATTACATATTACTGGGCCCCCTACTCCAGAGATTCTGATTGATTAGATCTGATAATAAGACCTAGAAATCAGCATATTTTAACAAATGTGTGTTGATTCTGAAGCAGATGGTCTCCAGACCATCTTTGGGAAATACTAAATAGTTTCTCCCACACTCTTGAGCTTTATGCCATTATAATTACTTGTCCCTGATCTCCCTCACTCTCTCCTCTCTCCTCCTTAAAGCCTTGCTCATGCCTTGCATGTGTACATGTTCATATATCTGTTTAGGCACTATCTTCCCATATTTCCCTCTTCTTTGTGTGTGTGTGTGTGTTTTTTGGGGAGGGGGGAAGTAACATCTTCATTATTCTCCCAAATCTCTCTTTGTTCTTTAAAACTGTATTCAGGGCGCCTGGGTGGCTCAGTTGGTTAAGCGACTGCTTTCGGCTCAGGTCATGATCCTGGAGTCCCTGGATCGAGTCCGGCATCGGGCTCCCTGCTCAGCAGGGAGTCTGCTTCTCCCTCTGACCCTCCTCCCTCTCATGCTCTCTGTCTCTCATTCTCTCTCTCTCTCAAATAAATAAATAAAATCTTTAAAAAAATAAAATAAAGGGGCGCCTGGGTGGCTCAGTTGGTTAAGCAACTGCCTTCGGCTCAGGTCATGATCCCGGAGTCCTGGGATCGAGTCCCACATCGGGCTCCCCGCTCAGCAGGGAGCCCACTTCTCCCTCTGACCCTCTCCCCTCTCATGCTGTTTCTCTGTCTCTCTCTCTTTCTCTCAAATAAATAAATAAAATCTTTAAAAAATATATAAATAAATAAATAAATAAATAAATAAATAAATAAAATAAAATAAAACTGTATTCAGGGGTGCCGGGGTGGCTCAGTTGATTGTCTGCCTTCGGCTCAGGTCATGATCCTGGGGTCCTGGGATCAAGCCCCATGTTGTTGGGCTCCCTGCTCAGTGGGGAGTCCGCTTCTCCCTCTCCCTCTGCATGCCCCTCCCCCATGCTTGCTCTTGTTCTCTCTCTCAAATAAATAAAATCTTAAAAAAAAACTGTATTCAGATGTCACCTTTTCTGTGACTCTCCCAGGTAGGAAAAAAAGACTCGTTTTTTTTTTTTTTGTACTGCTTCTTATATATTGTAAGTACCACTCTAAATTGTTTCTTTACATTAGATTGTAAATTCCTTGAGGACAGGGACAGTATAGGTAAGAAACAAATAACAGCAGGCTAACTTCTAGAAAATTATATAGAGCCTAGAGTAAGTAATGTTTAATTGAGATCTGAAGTTTGAGCAATAACCAGATTAAGAGGTATAAAAAAGTGTTTCAGGTAGAGAGAATAACATATGCAAAGTCCTAGAGGTGAGAGAGTGACACATTCAGGACTGACAGAGATTATTAGTAAAGTTTGGCTAGGGTCAGATCAAAGAAGGTCTTGTAGGAGTCTTAAGCCAATTAGAAAACTAACTGCCGTTTGGAGAAGGAATTAGAATTAGGGTAAAAGTGGAGGCAGAGAGAGTGGGTTTTGAAAAACTGTAGCTGTTAGAAAATAATGTTGGTTTGGGTTAGTGGAACCCATAAAAAAAAGTGGTTGGATCCTAGACATATATACAAAGTAATCAACATGACTTTGATTAGATATTGGGACGATGGATGGGAAGGCAACAGTTGGAGACAAGAATCCCAGTTTTCTGGCCTTACGGTGGTACCATCTTGGCCTTGGTGCCAAGATAAAGGGGCTGGAGAAGGGGAAGGAATGTATTTGGATGATTGAGTGCAGTGTTATGTGGGAAAGAAGTTGAGTTCAGTCTTTAACGTGTTGAATTTGAAATGTTCACGAGACATCCAAGTGTAGATAACAAGTGGTGTTTGGAAGAAAGAGAAAGAGGTTTGATGTTGAGAATAGGAGAGCAAGCTGATGAAGAAAACATAATATGAATGCCTGATAATGTTGTGGGCCCATATAAAATTGGTGAACCTGAATTTTCAATAGTACCATTCAACCTGATATTTGCAGTGTCTTGTCTGGTCTATACAGCAAGATGGATGAATCTCAAAAACATTATGCTTAGTAAAAGAAACTTTACTCAAAAGAATATATACAGTATGGTTCCATTCATATGAAGTTCTAGAGTGGGCAAGGCTAACCTATGGGCACCCCCCCAAAAAAATAGAATAGTGGTTGTCACTGAAACAGGTAGGGGGATAGAGATTGACTAGGAAGTGGATTGAGGGAACTTTCTAAAATATGGTTATGTTATCCCTTTGAGATACTGTTGGAGTCATTTGTTCTTATTTGCATTCAGTTTTATAGTTTCTCCCCCCAATCTTTGTTGATTTAATTTTATTTTTTGAGCTTGGAGAACATTATGAACATGTTTGTGTAGTCAGAACTATGCAAATATGCTCAAGGGGTATTACTCTCCACCATATCCCTCTACCATTGTAGTTAGTTAATTTCACCGGTTTCTGGTTTATTCTTCCTCTATTTATTTTTGCAAAAATAAGCAGATACATTTATGTATTTTTATTTCCCGGTTCATTATCACACAAAAAAGCATGCTCTATTTTTTTAAAAAATTTTTATTATTGAAATACAGTGGACATACAATGGTAGTTTCAGGTGTATAGCATATTGTTTGGACAATTCTGTACATTATTTAGTGCTCACCATAAGTGTAGTCACCATCTGTCACCATGCAATGTAATTACAATAATATTGACTATATTCCTTATGCTGTACTTTTCATCTCTGTGACTTACTTATATTATAACTGGAAGTTTGTACCTCTTAATCCCCTTCACCTATTTCACCTAGCCTCCCCACACTCCTCCTGTCTGGCAGCCACCATTGTTCTCTGTGTTTATGAGTCCATTTCCATTTGTTTATTTATTTATTTTGTTTTTTAGATTCCACATGTAAGTGAAATCATATGGTATTTGTCTTTCTTTGCCTGACTTATTTCACTTAGCGTAATACCCTCTGGGTCCATTCATGTTGTCACAAGTAAAAAATAGCATAGTTTATATACTCTTTGGAAATTCGCTTTTTTTCCCCACTTAACAATATATCCTGGAAATCACTCCATATCAGTTAATAGAGTTTTTTTTTTTAAACAACTGCACAGTACCTTAAGGTATGTATGCATTATAGTACTGTGGTTTATTCAGTCCATTTCCTATGTTTGGGTATTATTTTGCTGAAATAAATAACCTTGCACACGATTTTGTAGGTATTATTGCAGAATAAATTCTTATTAGTGGGATTGCTGGGTCAAAGGATAAAACTGCATATATAGCTTTGTAGTTATTGCCAAATCCCCCTTCAAAAGGGTTATACCAGTTTCCATTCTCAGCAGCAGTTTATGAGTGCCTGTTTCCACATGGACTCACCAAGAGAATGAGTTGTCATACTTTAAAATTTTTGCCCATTTAATGGGTGAGAAATTGTAGTCAGTATATTTTTAATTTGCATTTTAAAATTATGAGTGAATTTGCACATCTTTTCATATATTTAAGGATCATTTAAAAATTGAATGCATTTTTATATCTTCCTTTAAATTTTCTTTTTTTTTTTTTTTTCCTTTAAATTTTCTGTTGATGTCTTTTCTCCATTTTTTCCTCAGTATTTCAAAGGGCTTGTGAGGGATTTTTGCTTCAAATTGTAGAAGGGTTTTTGTTTTTTTCTCTCAATTTTTATAAGGACGTCTAGATTTTGTTGTCTTCCTTCTTGACTTTTAGAAGTCCTGTAGCAAGTTGTCATTTGTCTTTTGACTTTATGATGTTTGGGACCATACAATTGTTTCTTCATTTTTATGTAATCAAGTTTAACAGTCTTTTCCTTTGTTCATCTGGATTTTGATTATAGTTAAAACTTCCCCCCATATCCGGGTTATAGAGAAACCTACCCATGTTTTCTTCTGGTACTTGTATAGTTTCATTCTTCTACATTTAAATCTCTGAGCCATTTGAAGTTTATCTTGTATATGTTATGAAAAGTAGACCTAATTTTATCTTTTTTTTTCCAGTTGTCCCAAAATCATTTATTTAAAAGTCCATCCTTGCCCTTGTGATTTGAAATACCACTTTTATCATGTATTTCCAAACTGAGTCAGTTTCTGGACTTGCTGTTTTATTTCATTGGTCTTTCTGTGTACTCATGTGCCAGTACTGTTATGCTGTTTTACTTTTAAAGGCTTTGCATATTTTATATCTGGTAGTAATACCTACTTAGAGCTTTCCCTTTTCAGTGTTTTCTTACCTATTGTTTTGTGTCTTTTTTTCCATATGAATTTTAACACAACTTGTCTAGCTCCAGAAAAAAAAGTTTGTTGGTGTTCATTATGTTATCTTAGGGCATACTAAAATTTTGATGATGTTGAAACATCCTAAGAGTGAGGTACATCTTTGTTTTTATTTTTTTAATTTTCTTAGGATTTTATTTATTTATTTGACAGAGAGAGACACAGCGAGAGAGGGAACACAAACAGGGGGAGTGGGAGAGGGAGAAGCAGGCTCCCGGCGGAGCAGGGAGCCCGATGCGGGGCTCGATCCCAGGACCCTGGGATCATGACCTGAGCCGAAGGCAGATGCTTAACGACTGAGCCACCCAGGCGCTGCAAGAGTGAGGTACATCTTTGAACAAGCATTTTTGATCTTTACAGAATGTTTTATGGGTTTTTTAAAAAAGATTTTATTTATTTATTTGACAGAGAGAGAGAGTACAAGCAGGGGGAGCAGCAGAGGGAGAGAGAACTCTCAAGCAGGCTCCCTGCTGAGCATAGAGCTTGATGCAGGGCTCGATCCCAGGACCCTGGGATCATGACCTGAGCTGAAGGAGACTCTTAGCTGACTGAGCCACCCAGGCACCCGTCTATATGCATTCTTATTGTTGGTCTGCTTCACCTATTATTAAAAGTGGTATGTTAAAGCATTCTACTACTAGTGGTTTCTATCAATTTCTTATTTTTTCTTCTGGTGTTTCTTCTTTATATGGGTGGGTTTTGTCTTCATTTTTAATTTTGGCTTTTAACATTATAAAATATCTTACTTTGTTTTATTTAATAATTTTGGCGTAATTCCACTTTGTCTGATAATAGGATTGCTTTCTTATTGTTTCCATTTCCTTATTATTTCTTTGCTTATTTCTTTTTTTTAAAAAGTATTTCTAAATATCTGTTTTAGGTGTATATCTTATATGCAACATAGATTTAGATTTTCTTATGAGCCAGTTGAAAATCTCTTTCAATAAGCGAATTAAGCCCATTTCCTTTTTTTTTTTTTAAGATTTTATTTATTTATTTGACAGAGAGAGAACACAAGTAGGCAGAGCAGCAGGCAGAGGGAGAGGGAGAAGCAGGCTCCCAGCTGAGCAGGGAGCCCAACACAGGGCTCGATCCCAGGAGCTGGGATCATGACCTAAGCCGAAGGCAGACACCCAACCGACTGAGCCACCCAGGCACCCCCATTTCCTTTTTTAAACATTTTTTATTTGGGCGCCTGGGTGACTCAGTTGGTTAAGTGTCTGCCTTCGGCTCAGGTCATGATCCTGGGGCCCTGGGATCAAGTCCTGCATCGGGCTCCCTGCTCTGCCTCTCTCTCTCTCTGTCTCTCATGAATAAATAAATAAAATCTTTAAAAAAATAAATAAAAATTTTTATTTAAATTCAATTAACATATAACCTATTATTGGTTTCAGAGGTAGAGGTCAGTGATTCATCAGTCTTATATAATACCCAGTGCTCATTATATCATGTCCCTCCTTAATGTCCATTACCCAATTGCCCCATTCCCCCACCTTCCTCTCTAGCAACCCTCAATTTATTTCCTATATGGTTTGTCTCCCTCTCTGATTTCGCCTTGTTTTATTTTTTTCCTCTCTTCCCCTGTGATCCTCTGTTTTGTTTCTTAAATTCCACATATCAGCGAGATCATATGATAAATGTCTTTCTCTGATTGGCTTATTTTGCTAGCATAATACCCTCTAGTTCCATTCACATTGTTGCAAATGGCAAGATTTCAGTTTTTTTATGGCAGAGTAGTATTCCATTGTGTATATATATATATACCACATCTTCTTTATCCATTCATCTGTCGATGGACATCTGGGCTCTTTCCATAGTTTGACTATTGTGGACATTGCTGCTATAAACATTAGGGTGCAGGTGCCCCTTTGGATCACTACATTTGTATCTTTGGGGTAAATACCCAATAGTGCAATTTCTGGGTCATAGGGTAGCTCTATTTTCAACCTTTTGAGGAAACTCCATACTGTTTTCCAGAGTGGCTGCACCAGCTTACATTCCCACCAACAGTGTAATAGAGTTCCTCTTTCTCCGCATCCTCACCAACATCTTTCGTTTCCTGAATGGTTAATTTTAGCTATTCTGACCAGTGTGAGGCGGTATCTCATTGTATTTTTGATTTGTATTTCCCTGATGCCGAGTGATGTGGAGCATTTTTTCATGTGTCTGTTGGCCATTTGTAGGTCTTCTTTGGAAAAATGTTTGTTTATGTCTTCTGCCCATTTCTTGATTGGATTATTTGTTCTTTGGGTGTTGAGTTTGATGAGTTCTTTATAGATTTTGGATACTAGCCCTTTATCGGATATGTCATTTGCAAATATTTTCTCCCATTCTGTGGGTTGTCTTTTGGTTTTGTTGACTGTTTCTTTTGTTGTGCAAAAGCTTTTTATCTTGATGAAGTCCTAGTAGTTCATTTTTGGTTTTGTTTCCCTTGCCTTTGGAGACGTGTCTAGCAAGAAGTTGCTGTAGCCGAGGTCGCAGAGGTTGCTGCCCGTAATCTCCCCTAGGATTTTGATGGATTCCTGTCTCACATTTAGGTCTTTCATCCATTTTGAGTCTATTTTTGTGTGTGGTGTAAGGAAATGGCCCAGTTTCATTCTTCTGCATGTGGCTGTCCAGTTTTCCCAACACAATTTGTTGAAGAGATTGTCTTTTTCTTTTTTTTCCATTGGACGTTCTTTCCTGCTTTGTCGAAGATTAGTTGACCATAGAGTTGAGGGTCCATTTCTGGGCTTTCTATTCTGTTCCATTTATCTATGTGTCTTGGTGATTACAGCTTTGTAATGGAGTTTGAAGTCCGGGATTGTGATGCTACCAGCTTTAGTTTTCCTTTTAAACATTTCTTTGGCTATTTGGGGTCTTTTCTGGTTCCATACAAATTTTAGGATTATTTGTTCCAGCTCTGTGAAAAAAGTTGATGGTATTTTCATAGGGATTGTATTGAATGTATAGATTGCTTTGGGTAGCATAGACATTTTAACAATATTTATTCTTCCAGTCCATGAGCATGGAACATTTTTCCATTTCTCTATGTCTTCCTCAGTTCCTTTCCTAAGTGTTCTATAGTTTTATGAGTACAGATTCTTTGCCTCTTTGGTTAGGTTTATTCCTAGGTATTTTATGGTTTTGAGTGCAATTGTAAATGGGATTGACCCCTTAATTTCTCTTTCTTCTGTCTCATTGTTACTATATAGAAATGCAACTGATTTCTGTGCATTGATTTTATATCCTGCCACTCTGCTAAATTCCTGTTTGAGTTCTAGCAATTTTGGGGTAGAGACTTCTGGGTTTTCCACATAGAGTATCATGTCATCTGCAAAAAGTGAGAGTTTGACTTCTTCATTGCCAATTTGGATGCCTTTTTTTCTTTTTGTTTTCTGATTGCTGAGGCTAGGACTTCTAGTACTATGTTGAACAGCAGTGGTGATAGTGGACATCCCTGCCATGTTCCTGACCTTAGGGAAAAAGCTGTCAGTTTTTCCCCATTGAGAATGATATTTGCTCTGGGCTTTTCATATATGTTAAGCTCATTTCCACTTACTGATGTGACTGACATATTTGATCTGAATGCTATTGTATTATTATGTTTTAATTTGCTGTATTATATACTGGAAGCTTTTCTTTTTTCTATGCCTTTGTTCTTTTAAGATTTCTTTTGGCATATGAAAAATATATTTTTTATTCTAGTGGTTATCTTTATGTTTATACTTTTTATCATGCCTACAATAATTTTTTTAACTTAATCTTTTACTTTTTGGTTTGTCACTTTTATTTTTAATTTTTTTAAAGACTTTATTTTTAAGTAATCTCTACATCCAACGTGGGACTCAAACCCACAACCCTGAGATCAAGAGTCACACGCTCCACCGACTGAGCCAGCCAGGCACCCCTCTGGTTTGTCAGTTTTAAATGGTATCCTTTGAATCTTACTATTACCTTTACCATAGTTAATGATCTTATTTTACTTTCCTCTTTCTCTCTTTCTCCTCCCAGAGCATATAGCGTATTACATTTATGTACTATTTTGTCCTTTTAAAAATATAAGAGCTTTTACTTATTTTTATTGAGATGAAATTCACACAACACAATCATTTTAAAGTATGTAACTTACTGGCTTTTGATGCATTCACAGAATTGTGCACCACTACCTTTCTCATATTTTGATACTTTTCCATTACCCCAGGAGAACACCCTATATTTATTAAATTGTCATTCCTATCCTCTGGAAACCTCTAATCTGTTTTGTGTCTCTCGGGATTTGTTTATTCTGGGTATTTCATGTAAATGAATCATCCCATATGTGACCTTTTGTGTCTGGCTTCTTTCTCTTAATGTTTTCAAGTTTATCCAAGTTGTAGCATCGTACCTTTTTATTTTATGATTGAATAATATTCCGTTGTATGGACATACCACAATTTGTTTATCCATTCATCAGTTGATGGATATTAGGTTGTTTCTACCTTTTGGCTGTTATGAATAACACTGCTATAAACATTTCTGTACAAGTTTCTGGATGGTCATATGTTTTTATTTTTCTTGGGTATATACCAACGAGTGTAGTTGCTGGGTCATACGGTAATTTTGTGTTCAACTTTTTAAGGAACTGCCAAATTGTTTTCTACATTGGCTGCACCATTTTACATACCAACCAGCAATGCAGAAGGGTTTCTCTTTCTCTACATTGTTGTCAACACTTGTTATATTCTTTTGTTTTGATTATGGGCATTATAGGGGATATGAACACTGTGGTTTTGATTTACATTTTCTTAATGATCAGTGATGTTAAACATCTTTTGATGAGGGGCGCCTGGGTGGCGCAGTCAGTTAAGTGTCCAACTCTTGGTTTCAACTCTGGTTGTGGGATCGAGCCCTGTGTTGGGATCTGTGCTCAGTGTGGAATCTGCTTTGGACTCTCTCTCTCTCTCCCTCTGTGCCCCCCCTCCCCCCACTAGCTCATGTGCTCTCTCTCTCTGGAATAAAGAAATCTTAAAAACCAAATGTTTTTAAAATGATTTTATTTATTTATTTGACAGAGAGATAGAGCCAGAGAGCACAAGTGGGGAGAATGGCAGAGGGAAAGGGAGAAGCGGTCTCCCCTCTGAGCAGGGAGCCCCAACAGGGCTTGATCCCAGGACCCTGGGATCATGACCTGAGCTGAAGGCCGATGCTTAACTGACTGAGCCACCCAGGCACCCCAACCCAAACATTTTTTAATGAGTTTTTTTATAGCAGCTTTTTATGGTAGTCTAAAAGTTATTATATCATTAATTTGTGTTTTCACATGATTTTAAGGGGGAAGTGGACACAGTGTTGTTTTGTAAAAAATGTAATAAACTTGAAATAGATTTATTACAAAGATACATGTCAGTTTTTAATATGAGCAAATATTTGTGTTTGTACTCCCATGTGGGTATCCTGGGTGATGCACCTGTTATAGATAAATGAAAGCAAGATTTAACTCATGTAATACTGTTAATATATGTGTTCTTTCACATTATATCTTTGATTTAACTTGGTTACCTTAATGAATTTTGTTAGAAAGGTCTTAAAAGGCTTTTATGTTCTTTTACTTATTAGATAATGCTATGTAATGTGTACCAATATGTAACATTACTTTCACCTATAAATCATAAATTTAACGATGTGGCATAAGGGATTTAGTATGCCTTATGTTGGCATAGTCACCCCATAAAGATCTATGCTAAATTGTATATTCAGTTGATGGCATTTATCATTAAGTCTGATAAGGTAGTATTATCTTTCAGTTAGTACTTGTAGATTACTGTGTTTTTAACAATTAGGTATTTTGAAGAGTTTGTTATCTTTTGTCACTCCCCTAAGGAGCTGTGATCTTGTGGTATGTTGATACAAATTGACAGGAGAAAAAGTTAATATAAATATTACAGGACAAGTACTGTATTATAAGAAAAAGTGTCTATTTGGTGTATCATAAAAGGGTTCGGTGTCTACCTTTAAGAAAGGAGAGGCCACTGAAAATTAGCTGTCCAAGGGAGGCTATCACTGTATATAGCTTTGTCTGCTCCTTTTAGAGAAACTTCATATGTTCTAGAATATGCAGTTAGCAAAGCTTTGGATCTCACAAAAGCCTGAATACATCTTTGATTGGTTATATATTAAAGGAAATAGCCCACAGCATGGTGCCAGACAAGTGTAGAGCCCAACCAATTTGATCCTTAAGCAGGGAGAAGAATTCTATTCATCATTAAGAGGTTGGATTGTAAAATGTTGTAATTATTTCGGCCTAAATTGGTTTAAAGCTGTTTTTTTTTTTTTCAATAAAACTTCTCTTCAAATTGCAAGGCAAGAAGACAGTTTTCATTTTGATGACCTTTCCTGCATTGTGTTTTTCTTCAAGTCCTCCCACCCTACCCTGTGGCCTACTCTGTTTACTGTTCAAAGCTGAATCATAATGTGCATCTGGAGGGATCCTGAATCATGTGACTGACTGAAGTGTCTCTTGTCATTTATTAACATTCTTTGAATATCTAATTTTGACATAGTATTTGGTTATATCATGAAGAAACTTGCTCCTGCTCTTGACTATTTTAGAGATGGGTGCATATGTAAAATTATTTTTTCTCTTTTTTGTTTACATAAAATTTTTTTTGGTTTTGTTTTTAAATTACAAAATGGAACAAAGAGTGACAGCCACATTAGGCCTTGACAGAGATCTTTTTACTTGAAGGACTACTCCTGTAATGAATGATTTTTATTCAAGTGAATATTCATATATTTCTCTGACTCTAATTTGTATGAAATGACAGCCTGCAGACCATTTTGTTTGATTACAGTCCCTTCACCTTCATTATCTTTTATGTCTATTTAAACTCTGGACTTGCCATATCCATCTTGACCCTCCCCCCACATCTCTCTGTTTGTATTTTCTTTCATTGCAATTTTCTTCTTTTCTCTTCTGTGGGCATTCACAGATTGTTTTTGGAGTTCATTAAAAAGAGAGTGTGTTGTCTGGGTAGAAAATTACATTTGCATGCCTGAGAGAGGCCTAAGGGTTTTTGTGGGGTTTGGCAAGGGTCCTGGCTTTTTTTTTCCCCCCCTTTTGGGAGGGAGGAATGAGAAAGGGGTAATAATAAAAAGGGATTTTTGGAACGGAGCAAAGTAAGAGTTGTTGAGGTGATTTCTTCAGTCCCCATTTTTTCTTTCCATATTATATACATCTAATTGATTTTCTTTTCTCTTTTTCTGCATGTATAAACCACTTGACTAACAATGGAACAGATTAGAGGCCTTTCTTAGAACTATTTTGAATGCATGTAGAGTTCTGCAAAGCAGGGACCTTTCCTGTGATGGTAATTGTACATTTACTAGTGAAGCTGGCAAAGTTGCAATATATATATATATATATTTTTTTTTTTTTTCCCCCTTTTCTTTGTAGTGATTGGAGTGGGGTTTATATACGAAAATTATTTCTTCAGTATGACATTTCATGTAAACTGGTATCTACTTAGAAAGTTTAGCTATGTTTTGAATTAGAATTTCTCACAGAATTTAGGTTTTTAGGTATATTTAACCCTTTCTGAAGTTGATAATGTTCATCTTTTTTTATTAAAGGTAATAAAACCTGTATTAATAAAAAAAGATGACATCTTATCCAAAACTTTTCATTTATGCCCAAGGACTCTATATTACAGCAGTGAAAACTCAGAAGAATTCAGCTAGGTTTATAGTTAATACTAGAAATTGAGTGGTATAGGACCAAGGATGATCATGTTGTGGGTCAGGAGTAGAGAGGGAAATCAGGGAATTAATTTGTGCTGTATCGGATATTCATAGGAAAGTAAGTTGATTTATAATAGACCAATAGAGTTAAATCCCTTTTTTTAAGTCTGACTGACTTACTACATACTTTATCCATTTAGCAAATATTTTTATTTGCATACAGACTGTTCCATATACTCCCCTAACTACCAGGACTGCAGAGATAAGTAAGACATAATAGCTGCCCTTAGGGAGCTTATAATCAGTATGAGTATGTATATTTGCAGTTGTGTGTATATAATATCCATGAAGCCTGGAAACATAGATATTTATATATATTTAAAATCAAAGAAGTCCTTGATGACAGGTATATTTGCCTGTTACTTTTTAGTTACCATATGGTGTGTGTGTGTGTGTGTGTGTGTATGTGTGTTTGTGTGTGAACAAAGTTAATAGTGTAAGTGCTTAGAAAAGCTGTATGCAAAATAATCTGGACTGCATCATCAACTTCATTCTCTATTGGATATTCCCATTATCAGATAAACATACTTTTATTTCTTGCCTCTTAAAAAAAAATCTTTTTTAAACTGTTAATTTCTGTCAGTTATTGTTCTATTTCTTTATTATCTGTAGCAAAACTTTAAGAGGTTTCTATACTTGTTAACTCCCCATTTCTCTCCTCCTATTTTCTTTTAAACCCATTTCAGCCAGTGTTGACTATACTATTCCCAGTCTGTCCTCATCAAAGTCACCAATGACCTCTACATTGCTAATTGTCATTTCTTAGTCCTTGTCTAATTTGACTATCAGTAGTACTGATAACTGCTATCATAGTAGTATTTGATCACTCCTTCATCCTTGATTTATTTTCTTCACAAGGTTTCCAGGATGGACTTTTCTTAGTTTTTCTCTTATCTCATTGACACCTACTTCTCAGTCTCTTTTACTTGGTCTTCCTCTTCTCTTTTTCCCCTTAAGAAAATTTTTAGAAAATATCACAGTAAAAAAGTTGACTGTTTTGATGTACAGCTCTATGAATTTTAACACGTATATAGATTTGTGTAACTGGTACCATAATCAAGATACAGAACAGTTCCATCACCCCTAAAACCTCCCTCATGTCATCCCTTGTATAATCACAACTTAGAAGTCACCTGGAACTACCATTCTCCATTTTAGTTTTGTCTTTTTGAGAATATCATACAGCGTGTAACCTTTCTAGACTGGCTTCTTTTACTCAACATAATGCCTTTGGTATTTTCTCTGAAATGTTACATGTATCTATTGTTTGTTTCTTCTTATTGTTCACTAGTATCCTTTGTGTGGATGTACCACAATTTGTTTATCCATTTGCCTGTTAAAGGACATTTGGATTGTTTCCAGTTTGGATTGTTTTTGGCAATTATAAACAGAACTGTTACAAACATTGATGAACAGGTTTTCATTTCCCTAGGGAGAAATCCCAGGAGTAGGATTGCTCGGTTATATGGTATGTATATGTTTAGCTTTGTAAGAAACTGCCAAATGCTTTTCCTTTCCAGAGTGCCTGTACCATTTTGCATTCCCACCATCAACACATGAAAGCCCCAGTTGTTCTGTATCCTCACCAGCACTTGGTATTGTTAATATTTTTAAATTTTATCCATTCTCATTAGTATGTGGTAGTATCTCATCATAGTTTTAATTTGCATTTCCTTAAGGGCTAATAATGTCAAACATCTTTACATGTGGTTACTTGCTATTTGTAGATTTTCTGAGAGAGGTGTCCAAATCTTTTGCCTATTTTTGAATTGAGTTTTCTCATTGTGGTTTTGAGAGTTCATTATGTATTCTAGTGTAAGTCCTTCATTGGATATGTGTTTTGCAAATATTTTCTCCCACTCTATGGCTTGTTTTTACATCTTTTTAGTGGTATCTTTGATAGAGTAAAGATTTTTTTAATATTAATGAAGTCCAATTTATCAGTTTCTTCTTTTTATGTATTATGCTTTTGGTGACGTATCTAAAAACTCTTTGTGTAACCCCAGGTCACAAAGATGTTCAGTGTTTATTCTAAAAATTTTATACTTTTACATTTTATATGTAGTCTGTAATCCATTTTGAATTATTTTTTGTACAAAAGGTGAAGTTTAGTTCATTCTTTTTTTTTCTTTCATATAGATGTTCAGTGTCCAACCCTATATGTTGAAAAGACTATTCTTATTTCATTTAATTGCTTTTGCATGTTTGTCAAAAATCAATTGGCTATATTTGTGTGGATCTATTTCTAGATTCTCTGTTCTGTTTCATTGATTTATGTGTTTATCCCATTACCTTACTGTCTTGATTACTGTATTTATAGTAAGTCTTTTTCTTTTTTAAAGATTTTATTTATTTGATGGGCGCCTGGGTGGCTCAGTTGGTTAAGCGACTGCCTTCGGCTCAGGTCATGATCCTGGAGTCCCTGGATCGAGTCCCGCATCGGGCTCCCTGCTCGGCAGGGAGTCTGCTTCTCCCTCTGACCCTCCCCCCTCTCATGTGCTCTCTCTCATTCTCTCTCTCTCAAATAAATAAATAAAATCTTTAAAAGATAAATAAATAAATAAATAAATAAATAAATAAATAAAAAATAAAGATTTTATTTATTTGAGAGAGAGAGAGAGAGCATGAGCATGAGCACGGGGGAGGGGCAGAGGGAGAGGGAGAAGCAGATTCCCCACTGAGCAGGGAGCCCGATGCTGGACTCAATCCCAAGACCCTGGGATCATGACCTGAGCCAAAGGCCGACACTTAACTGACTGAGCCGCCCAGGCGCCCTATTTATAGTAAGTCTTCAAATCAGTAAGTGTGATTCTTCTAACTTTTACCTTTCAGAATTATTTTAGCTGTTCAGTTCCTTTTAGAATTGGATTGTCTAAATTAAAAAAATTCTGCTGAATTTGATTGGTATTATATTAAACCTATATATCAATTTTGGGAAAATTGAAATCTTTACTGTGTTGAGTCTTCAATCTGTGAACAGCAGTAACTATCTCTATTTAGGTCTTCCTGGATTTCTTTCATCACTCTTTTGTAGTTTTCAGCATATAGATCCTGTATATGTTTTGTTAGACTCATATTTATGTATTTTACTTTTTTTGAAGTTTTTATAATTGGTTATTTTTTTAAATTTCAGTTTCCATTTATACATTGCTAGTGTAAGGAAATATTGAATTTTATATGTTGACCTGTAAACCATCTCCTTTCTAAATGCACTTATTAGTTCTAGGAGTTTTTTGTAAATTCCTTGGGACTTTCTATGTAGACAGTCATGTAATCTTTGAAAAGTGATTAATTGTATTTCTTCCTTTTCAGTCTGTGGGCTTTATATCACTTTTCTTGCCATGTGGCACCAGCTAAGATTTCCAGTATGATACTGAATAGGAGTGGTGAAAGTATATATTCTTGCTTTATTCTGGGTCTTAGAAGGAAGGCATTGAATCTTTGATCAGTTAGGATGATGTTGGCTGGAGAGTTTTTGTAGATAATACCCTTTATCAGGTTGAGGGAATTTCCTTCTATTCCTGGTTTG
This sequence comes from Phoca vitulina, assembly GCF_004348235.1. Lineage (NCBI taxonomy): Eukaryota > Metazoa > Chordata > Mammalia > Carnivora > Phocidae > Phoca > Phoca vitulina. The sequence goes on from NW_022589705.1 coordinate 66,153,893, forward strand.
CTAAGAGTTTTTTTTTTTTTTGACTTTCCCATTTTTAAAAAAGATTTTATTAATTTGTCAGAAACAGTACAAGCAGGGGCAGCAGCAGGCAGAGGGAGAAGCAGGCTCCTCACTGAGCAAGGAGCCTGAGTGGGACTTGATCCCAGGATCCTGGGATCATGACCTGAGCTGAAGGCAGACTCTTAACCAGCTGAGCCACCCAGGTGTCCCAAGAGGTTTTTTTTATTAATTATTATTTTTTTAAATCACGAATGGATGTTATGTTTTGTCAAAATGCTTTTTTCTGTATCTGTTCATAAGGTCATATATTTTAATCTAGATTATTAATATGGTGGATTATGTAGATTGATTTTCAAATATTGAGCTGGCCGTACATTTACAGGATAAAGCCAACTTTGTTGTGGTATGTTATTCTGGATTCAATGTGCAGAAATTTTTATGAGAATTCTTGTGTCTATGATCATGAGGGATATTGGTCTGTTATTTTCTTTTCTCCTTCTTTCCCTTCTTCCTTCTTTCCTTTATCTGATTTTGTCTGGTTTTAGTACCAGGGTAGTGCTGGCCTCATAACATGAGCTTGGAACTGTTTCTTTTACTTATGTTTTCTGGAAGAAATTATATAAAACTGGTGTTATTTCTTCTTTAAATGTTTGGAAGAATTTGCCTGTGAAACCATCTGTTCTTGGGAGATTTATTTTTCAGAAGAATTTATTTATTTATTTAATTTATTTTTAAGAGAGTGGGAGGGGGGCAGAGGGAGAGAGAGAGAGAATCTTAAGCAGTCTCCATGCCCAGCGCAGAGCCAGTCTTGGGGCTTGTTCTCACAACCCTGAGATCATGACCTGAGCCAAAATCAAGAGTCAGATGCTTAACTGACTAAGCCACCCAGGCGCCCCCCAGAAGAATTTTAACTACACATTTAATTTCTTTAATTAATATAGAACTATTCACGTTACCTATTTAATCTCTGGTGAGTTTTGGTAGTTTGAATTTTTGAGAGATTCATTCATTTAATCCAGTTTGTTGGATTTGTGTGTGTAGAATTATCCCTAATCATTCTTCATAATCCTTTTAATGTCTACATGGTCTGTAGTGATATTACCTCTTTCATTCCTAAAATTGGTAATTTGTGTCTTCTTTTTTTCTTTGTCAGTCTTGGTAGAGGTTTATCTTTTTTTATTAATCTTCTAGAGAACCAGCTTTTGGCTTCAGTGATTTTTCTCTATTGTTTTTGTGTTTCAAACTCTTCAAAAGTTTGGAGATTTTCCCATTATTTATTTTTTTTCATATTTAGTTGAAGTGTATATTATTAGTTTTAGGTGTACAACATAGTGATCTGACAATTACAGTTGATCTTTCAACAACCTGAGGGTTAGGGGTGCCAACTTTTGCAAAGTCAAAAATCCACTTATAGCTTTTGACTTTTCTAAAACTTAACTAACAATAGCCTACTGTTGATTGCAGGCCTTACTGATAATATAAATAGCCGATTAACATGTATTTTGTATATGTATTATATTCTGTATCTTACGATAAAGTAAGCTAGAGAAAAGAAGTTATTAAGAAAATTATAAGGAAGAGGGCGCCTGGGTGGCTCAGTCGGTTAAGTGTCTGCCTTTGGCTCAGGTCATGATCCCAGGACCCTGGGATCAAGTCCCACATCAGGCTCCTTGCTCAGCAGAGAGCCTGCATCTCCCTCTACCTGCTGCTTCTGCTTGTGGGCTCTCTCTCTGTCAAATAAATAAATAAAATCTTTTTTAAAAAAGAAAATCATAAGGAAGAGAAAATACATTTACAGTACTGTACTATATTGGTACTGTAAGCTTACATCATCTGTTTACAAAATGAATTGTCTGTCAGTACCTACATCAATGTTGTCTTACATGATACAAAACACTGTAGATATTATTTGTATTACTCACACAAGACATCAAAAATGGAAAAGGTAATGTGAAAAAGAAATTCATATTTATTGGGGCTCCTGGGTGGCTCAGTCATTAAGTGTCTGCCTTCGAGTCAGGTCATGGTCCCGGGTCCTGGGATCGAGCCCCACATCGGGCTCCCTGCTCGGCGGGGAGCCTGCTTCTCCCTCTGCCGCTCCCCCTGCTTGTGTTCCTTCTCTCGCTGTGTCTCTCTCTGTCAAATAAATAAATAAAATCTTGGAAAAAAAAGGAAATTCGTATTTATTTACAAGGATAACAATTCATGTTTGGTAACAAAGAAACAGCAATATAATTGCTTTTTATGGTAGCTTAGTGTAATCAACATGATTGCTTCATGGTAGCCTATACGGTAATGAATGAATCGTTATAAAATTTTTATGGCATACAGTATTACAGTCATATTCGTAATACAGTATTGGAGACATTGTTACATTTTTAAAAAACCACTTACCTGTGATGATAGGTGATACAGTTTCCCCAATTTGGGGAGGGGGTGGGGAGAGAGAGAGATCTTTAAACTGTATGTTAATCTTGAAAGCAAAGTTTTAAAACAGTAAGAAAACTAACACATTATTAATTTTTTATTAAATATCACTCACCTTATGCTTGTGTAAGGATAGGCTATTTCCATACAAGTCTTGCACATGGTGTTTGTTCTACATGATGAATACTTAGGCGCTGCTTCCGCTGACACAAAACCATCTCATACAGTTCTTTCTGTACAGTTATTAGATGTTCACACAAAGATACACACATACACAACAGATAGGTTTATTAATTGTACAGCATGATGATTATTTACTATTCATTAACTGGAATAGTGGATCATCATAAAGGCCTTTATTTTCGTCTTCACGTTGAGTAGGCTGAGGAGAAAGAAGAGGAAGGATTGGTCTTGCTGTCTCAGGGGTGGCAGAGGCAGAAGAGGTGAAGGACGTGGGGAGGCACGAGAGGCAGGCACACTTGGTATAACTTTATAGAAATACATCGTAATTTCTGACTTTTTTGCTTTTACATTTTTCTAAAAATGTATCTATGTAGTACCAGTCCTTCTTCCACCATTTGCTTTGTTTCAGTGCTTGTATCATACAAGGGTCCATGATATAAATGAAGTCAAATCTGGCCTTTCAGCCAGATTGTCTAACTTCAGTTTGTTTTCTGGACTCTATTACATCCTCTTCCTCATTGTCTGGCACCGGTTCAGTAGCACTCATCTCCATTAAGTTGTCTTTTGTTAATTCCTCTTGTGTGCTGTCACATAACTCTTGAATTTCTCCAAGAAACATATCTTGAAACCCTTCATCCCCCCACCTTTTTTTTTTTTTTTTTTTTTTTCCGTATCCATGATCTCCTTGATTGGCTCTGTTGTAAATCCTGTGAAGTCATGCACAAGATCTGGATGTAGTTTTCTCCAGCAGCAATTTATTTTTTTGGGCTTGATGCCTTTCTTGGCTTTTTCTATAAGAACAATGGCATTTTCAGTGTTGTAATCCTTCCAGACTTTCATGATGTTCTTTCTATTGGGGTCCTCTTCCTTCGTGTTGATAATCTTTTCCATAGGGTGTTGTGCATAATGAATCTTAAAGGTCCTTATGACCCCTGATCTAGATGCTGTATTAGAGATGTTGTGTTTGGAGACAAGTAGACTACTTTGATGCCTTTGGTGTTGAACTCATGGGGTTTGGTTGACCAGGGGCATTGTCCAGTATCAGAAGAAATTTAAAAGGCAGTCCCTTACTAGTAAGGTACTTCTTGACTTCAGGGACAAAGCATTGATCCAGAAAAAGGGTTCTTGTTGTCCAGCCTTCTTGTTGAATAACCAAAAGACTGGCAGCTGGTGTTTATCTTTTCCCTTCAAGGCTCAGGGGTTAGGAACTTTATAGATAAGGGCAGTCCTGATCATAAACCTGACTGCGTTTGCACCAAACAGTAGAGTCAGCCTATCTCTTCCTGCCTTAAATCCTGGTGTTTGCTTCTCTTTCTAACTTAATAAATGTCCTTTGTGGGATTTTTTCCCCCCCAGAAAAAGGCACATTGTCTGCATTAAAAACCTGTTCAGGCAGATATCTTTTCTCCTCTGTGATTATTTTAATGGTGTCTGGGAACTTGTCTGCTGCTTCTGTTCTCTTGACATTTTTAGGCAAAACCTCTTTCTAAAATCAAAACATCCTTTGCTGACATTAAATTCTCCAGGTTTAGGTCCTTCACCTTCCTTTTGCTTTAAGTTGTCCTATAATGACTTCACTTTTCTGGAATCATATTAGAGACTATAGGTATGCCTTTCTTATAGCATCCTGCACTCACATAAAAGCTGCATTTTCAATATGAGATAAAAATATATTTTGCAAAAAGTGCAGTGTTTTCATACCTGTTGGTATAGCTGCAGCAACAACTTCATGAATTTCCTTATCTTTTTTTTTTTTTTTTTTACCGTGGTCCTTACACTGGATTCATTTATCTTGAAGTGACAGGCAACCGCAGCTGCTGACCTCAGTCTATGTATATATCAAGCAATTCAACTTTTTCTTAAAATGTCATGACTTGGGGTGCCTGGGTGGCACAGTCATTGGGCGTCTGCATTCGGCTCGAGTCATGGTCCCGGGGTCCTGAGATGAAGCCCCGCATCTGGCTCCCTGCTCCACGGGAAGTCTGCTTCTCCCTCTCCCACTCCCCCTGCTTGTGTTGCTGCTCATGCTCTCTCTCTCTCTCCGTGTCAAATAAATAAATAAAATCTTAAAAAAAAAAAGTCATGAGTTTTCTCTGCTTCTTGGTCGCACTTCCAGCATCACTAATGGCACTTTATGTGGGTCCCATGGTTTTAACTCAAGTTTTATGATATTGCACTAAACACAATGAAAAATGTGTGAGAACAAGAGATCACTTTTTACTGCAACACATGCAATTTACTAGAGAAACAAACTGCTCACACTGAGATGATTAGTGTCACATGGTGTTTTAAGTAGGTGCTTGCAACACTTGAACTCACCACAAGAGCGACAGGAGGTGGCTATGAAATTATTACAGTAGCACATATGCACTACAGTTAATTTTATGCAGCTATGATGTAATACGATATCTTTACATTTGCTTGCATTTCTCTCGACTGCAAATGGCACCATGTATAGTCTATACGTGTGTGCTTAAGTTTTGATAAATTTTAACTTTTTTTCTTTTTTAAAGATTTTTATTTATTTATTTGAGAGAGAGAGAGAGAGAGCGAGCGCACAAGTTGGGGGGAGGGATGGAGGGAGAGGAAGAAGCAGAGTCCCCGCTGAGCAGGGAGCCCAACATGGGGCTCGATCCCAGGACCCCGAGATCATGACCCGAGCCGAAGACAGACACTTATTAACTGACTGAGCCACCGAGGTGCCCCAGCTTTGATGATTCTTATCACCACTGCTTATTAGCACTTATTGCTGCTGCTGCCTTTATACTGCCACTATAGGATTGCCTGGGGGTTCGGGTATGAGAGAATGGAGAAAAGAAAGAGAAAAAATGGGGGGATTTTCACACTCTCCGAGTATTAGGAGTTCCCTTTCCTGTTCTGAGCCAGAAAAAGGGCTTCTCTTGTTGCTGTCTCTAGGTGTACCCCAGTTTTCACTGCTAGATTTTTTTTGATGTGTTAAATTCAGGCTTTAGGATACTAGAGGGGAAAAAAAAACCCAGATATGTTGGAATTCGGGTCTTCCCCAGTCCTTCTGCTAATAATGACTTTTCAGAGTCCTCAAATACTACTCCATGCATTCTGTTCAGGTTTTGTATTTGCATTCAATAGGAGTGATAGAATGAAGTGTGCTTACCCTATCTTATCCAGCTCCAGAATCCCTATCATTTTGTTTTAACCTATTTATGTCTATATAGTGGGTTTCTTGAAGGCAGCATATGGTTGTGTCTTACTTTCTTATCCAACCTGATAATCTGTGCCTTTTTAGTAGGATATTTAGACCATTTACTGAATATTATTGATACAGTTGTGATCAAATCCACCAAGTACTATTTGTTTTCTGTTTGTCTCGTCTGTATTTTGTTCTCTTTTTCTTATTTTTCTGCCTTCTTTTTGGATTACATATCTTTTATGTTTCCATTTTATTTCCTTTTTTTTTTATTAGCCTATAATTCCTTGTGTGCCTGTTTGAGGGTGTATAGTATACACCAGAGACCAACAAACTTTTTCTGTAAAGGTCCATATAGTAAATATTTTAGATTTGGTGCACTATACTATCTTTGTCATAACTATTTGACTCTGCCATTTTTGTACAAAAGCAGCCAGACACAATATGTAAATGAATGACTCTGGCTGTGTTCCAATAAAACTCTTTTTTTTTTTTAAGATTTTATTTATTTATTTGTCAGAGAGAAAGAGAGCACAAGCAGGGGGAGCGGCAGGCAGAGCAGGCAAGGGAGAAGCAGGCTCCCAACTGAGCAAGAAGCCCAGCGCGGGACTTGATCCTGGGATCGTGACCTGAGCCAAAGGCAGACGCTTAACCGAATGAGCTACCCAGGCTTCCCTCCAATAAAACTTTATTTATGAAAACAGGGAGCAGGCCAGATTTGGTCTGCAAATTATAGTTTGCCAACATCTGCTCATATCTTTAATTCAACACAGTCTACTTTCAAGTGATATTATACTACTTCACTTATAGTATTATGACGTTTCTATAATACACTTCCATTTCTGGAGCACCTGGGTGGCTCAGTCTGTTAAACTTATGCCTTTGGCTCAGGTCATGATCCCTGGGTGCTGGGATCAAACCCTGTGTCCTTGGGCTCCCTGCTCGGCGGGGAGCCTGCTTCTCCCTCTCCCTCTGCCCCTCCCCCTGCTCGTGCTTGCTCTTTCTCTCTTTCTCTCAAATAAATAAATTAAATCTTTAAAAGAAATATATTTCCATTTCTTCCCTACCAGCCTTTGCACTCTTGTTTTCTTATATTTCACATATGATAAATTTTTTGTTATTGTTTTTACTTTGAACAATTATATTTTCTGGGATCATGGGACCCCTGAGATCATAACCTGAGCCAAAGGCAGATGCCTAACTGACTGAGCCACCCAGGTGCCCCTATTTTCAGGAGATTTAAATAAAAAATGAAATCTTTTAAATTTATCTACATTGTTACAGTTTCCAGTGCACTTTGTTTTTTTGTGTGTGTAAATGCAGATTTCCATATGCTATAATTTTCCTTCTGCCTAAGGACTTCATTTAAAATTTCTGCTGCTACTGAATTCTTTCAGCTTTTTTAAGGCTGTGAAAGTATTTCATTTTTATTTATTTATTTTTTAAAGGTTTTATTTTATCTTTAGAGAGAGAATGCTTGAGTGGGAAGAAGGAGAGGGAGAAAGAGAGAGAATCCCAAGCAGGCTCCATGCTCAGTGTGGAGCCTGACGCAGGACTTGATCCCATAACCCTGAGATCATGACCTGAGCCAAAATTAAGACTTGGACGCTCAACCGACTGAGCCACCCAGGAGCCCCTCACTTTTGTTTTTAGAAGGATATTTTTTGTTAGGTATAGAATCTAAGTTGACTCCCCCCCGCCCACCACCACTTTCAGTACTATAAAGATGTTTCTCCATTCTCTTCTGGCATGCATTGTTTCTGTCAAGAAAGCTGCTGTCATTTTTATCTTTATTCTTCTGTATGTAGTATTTCTTTATTTCGCTGGCTCTTGTTAAGATTCTCTCTCTCAGTAAAAATAACAGCTTTATTGAGATATAATTCAAATACCATAAAATTCACCTTTTTAAAGTGTATACTTTTGTGGGTTTTAGTGTATTCACAAAGATGTACAACCATCATCACTAATTTTAGAACTTTTTCACTCAAAAATGAAACCCGGTGCCTATAAGCAGTTACTCTCAATACTCCCCCACTGGCAACCACTAACCTAATTTCTGTCTCTATGGATTTGTCTTTTCTAGACATGTGATGTTTACGGAGTGATACAATATGTGTAGTCTTTTGTGATGGACTTCTTTTACTTGGCACAATGTTTTCAAGTTTCATTCATGTTATAGCAGTACTTTATTCCTTTTTCGTGCCAAATATTCCATTCTATGAACAGATCACATTTGTTTATTCAGCTCATGAACATTTAGCTTGTAACCATTTCTTGGCTCTTATGAATGATAATGCTATGAACACTTGTATATAAGTTTTCAGCTGGACATGTGTTTTCATTTCTCTTGGGTAGATACCTAGGAGTGGAACTGCTGGGTGAATATGATAACTCTGTGTTTAACATTTTCAGAAGCTGACTGTTTTTGGAAGTGACTACAGCATTTTACATTTCCATCAGCATTTATGAAGTTCCAGTTTCTCCGCATCCTTGTCAATACTCATTATTGGCTGTCTTTTAATATTAGTCATCCTAGAAAAAAAAATTAGTCATCCTGGTGGGTCTGAAGTGGTCTCTTACTGTGATTTTGATTTGTATTTTTCAATGACTAATGATGTTGAGCATCTTCCCATGTGCTTATTTCTCCAAAGAAGATACAAATACCTGATAATGTCTATTCAAATCTTTTGCTCATTTTTAACATTGACTTGTCTTTTTTTTAAGATTTTATTTACTTATTTGAGAGAGAGAGAGAGAGAGCACAAGCAGGGAGAGGGGCAGAGGGAAAAGAGAGAGAGAATCTCAATCTCAAGCAGACTCTACACCCAGCATGGAGCCCAAGTGGGGTCAGGACCCTGAGATCATGACCTGAGATAAAATCAAGAGTAGGACATTAACCGACTAAGCCACCCAGGTGTCCCAACATTGATTTCTCTTTTTATTGTTGAGCTGTAAGAGTTCTTTATATATCCTGGGTACATTTCCCCATCAGATATATGATTTACAAAAAATTCTTCCATTCTGTGCATTGTCTTTTCACTTTCTTAATGGTATCCTTTGAAATCAAAAAGGTTTTAATTTTGATGAAGTCCATTTACTTATTTTTTTTCTTTTGTTGCTTTTGCTCTTGGTGTCATATCTAAGATATTATTGCCTAACCCAAGGTCACAGAGACTCCTTTGTTTTCCTTAAGAGTGGTGTAGTTTTAGCTCTTGCATTTAAGTCTGTGGTCCATTTTGAGTTAATTTTGGTGTATGGCATGAGGATGTAGTTTAACTTTATTCTTTTGCATGTGAATATCCAGTTTTCCCAGTACCATTTGTAGAAAAAGGTGATTTTTTTTCCACATTGAATTGTCTTGGCACCCTTGTTGAAAATCAGTTTACCATAAATGTAAGAGTTGATTTCTATGCTCTCAATTCTATTCTATTTAAATATATGCCTTTATATATTTATATATACTGTCTTTATGTCAGTATCACACTGTCTTGATTACTATAGCTATATAGTAAATTTTGAAATTAAGAAATGTGAGTTTTCCAATTTTGTTCTTTGTCAAGATTGTTTTGGCTATTGTGGGTGCTTTGCATTTCTATATGAATTTTAAGATCAGTTTGTCAGTTTCTCCAAAAAAGATAGCCAGGATTTTGACAAGTATTACAGTGAATATGTAGATCAGTTTGGGTAGTATTGCTATCTTAACAATACAGGATATAAGCAAAAATCCATTTATACTGCCTTCTGTGTTTACCTATATAGTTACTTTTATCAGTGCTCTTTTTCTTGGGTTCATTTGAATTAATATCTAGTGTCCTTTCATTTCAGTTTAAAGATTTTATTTATTCATTTATTTGAGAGAGTGAGAGAGAGAGAGAGAGCACATGAGAGGGGGGAGGGTCAGAGGGAGAAGCAGACTCCCTGCCGAGCAGGGAGTCCAATGCGGGACTTGATCCCAGGACTCCAGGATCATGACCTGAGCCGAAGGCAGTCGCTTAACCAACTGAGCCACCCAGGCGCCCCTTTTCATTTCAGTTTAAAGGACTCACTTTACTAGTCTTACAGAACAGATTTGCTAGCAGTGAATTCTGTTTTTATTTGTGACTGTCTTAATTTCTCCTTCCTTTTTTTAATTTAAAATTTTTTGATGTGGTAAAATACACATAACATAAAATTTACCATGTAACTATTTTTAAGTATACAGTTTAGTGCTATTAAATACATCCATAATGTTGTATAGCTGCCACTACCATACATGTCCATAAATCTTTCCAACTTGTAAAACTGAAACCCTATACCCATTAAACAGAGCTGCCCATTTCCACCCATCTTTCTAGCACCTAGTAACCAGTTTTCTTTTTTCTTTTTTTAAAGATTTTATTTATTTGAGAGAGAGAGTACACTGTGCACAAGCACAAGAAGGGGGCGAGGGGCAAAGGGAAAGGGGGAAGTGGACTCTGCCTAGCAGGGAGTCCAACTTGCGGCTTGATCCCAGGACCCTGAGATCACAACCTGAGCCAAAGGCAGACGCTTAACTGACTGAGCCACCCAGGCGCCCCCACAGTTTTATTTTCTGTCTTTGTGATTTTGAGTACTTTTAGTACTCATATAGGTGAAATCATACAGTATTTGTCTTTTTGTCACTGGCTTATTTAGCATAATGTCTTCAAGCTTCATCCATGTTTTTAGCATATTGCAGACTTTCCTTCCTTCTTAAGACTGGTTAATATTCCATTGTATGTATATCTACATTTTGCTTGGTGATTTATTGCTTGACGGACTCTTGGATCATTTCCACGTTTTAGCTATTGTGAATAATACTGCTATGAACATGAGTATACAGATATCCCTTTGAGAAGTAAGTGCTGGATCATATGGTATTTTTTTTTTTTTTTGCTGTCTATAACAGACTCATTTTATTTGAGATATAACTTATATAATATACTAGTTTTATTTATAATTTTTTAATTTTTATTTTTTGTTTCAAGTTTTTATTTAAATTCTAGTTAGGTAATATACAGTGCAATATTTATTTTAGGAGTCGAACTCAGTGATTCATCACTTACATGTAACACACAGTACTCATCACAAGTGCTCTTCTTAATACCCAGTACCCATCCCCCACCCACCTCCCCTCCAGCAACTCTCAGTTTGTTCTCTATAATTAAGAGTCTTGGGGGAGAAGGGCTCTTCCCTTTGCATCCAGTGGCAGCCATCAGCTCAAAGGTAAGCCAAGATGGGTGCTTACAAGTACATCCAGGAGCTGTGGAGGAAGAAGCCATCCAATGTAATGTGCTTTTCTCTCAGGGTGTGTTGCTGGTAGTATGCCCAGCTCTCTGTGCTCCACAGGGCCCCCTGCCCAACCAAACCTGATAAAGCACGCAGACTGTGTTACAAGGTCAAGCAAGGTTATGTCATATATCAGACATGGTGGCCACAAATCACCCTAAGGGTGCTACCTACGGCAAGCCTGTCCATCATGGTGTTAACCAGCTAAAGTTCGCCCCAAGCCTTCAGTCTGTTGCAGAGGAGTGAGCTGGACACCACTGTGGGGCTCTGAGAGTCTTGAATTTTTACTGAGTTGGTGGAGATTGCATGTACAGATTCTTTGAGGTTATCCTCATTGATCCATCCGTAAAGCTATCAGAAAAATCCTGACACCCAGTGGATCACCAAACGAGTTTACAAGCACAGGGAGATGCGAGGGCTGACATCTGCAGGCTGCAAGAACCATGGCCTTGGAAAGGGTCACACAATTGGTTCTCCCTGTGAGACATAAGAGAAGACGCAATACTCTCCAGTTCCACCATTACCGCTGATATGAATAATGTTTGTAAAATCCTTACCTAATAAACAATTTAGGACAGTTATGGCTGCTTCAAAGTATTCTTTAATTTGTCTGTTAAAATTAGCTGCAGATTGTTCCATGAATGCATTGTCAAATTATGAAAGTTAAAGTGCAATAATGTTTGAAGACTGTAAGTGAAGGTGTATCTTGTTTCTAGTAAGATAAATGCTTTTGTCTTTGCTTTATCTTTTTAGGGAGTTTATATGTCAGTGTTTAAAATGCTGTTTGGTATAATAGGTGTAAAATAAATTTTGTAAAAGTGGAATACAGAAACTAGCCATGTAGATTTGTTGGTGTATGTAATGAAACCTACAGCTTCTTAGGGGTGATGTAATGCTCTGGTTTACTCTCAACTGGCTATTTTTAGGAGTTTGGGAAGAACAAGCTTTTAAAATTGGATCTTGCTTGGAAATGTGAAGAATATCCTAATCTTTTATCATGATCACATATAGAATAATGTCAACTAGGAACCACATTTTTAGGTTGAATTCAGTATTTTTCAGGGGTCTTACACTCAATTAAATGATTTCCAGAAAACAGACTGAAAGCCTCTTTAGACCTAAATTCCTTTCCACTCAAAAAGAGATCCTAAACCATATATATTTTGCATGTAGAGGTTGTTCAACTTAAGGAGTAAATGTTTATTAAACTAAAAAAAAGAGTCTTTATGGTTTGCCTCCCTCTCCTTTTTTCTTAAAGGTTTATTTATTTGGGAGAGAGAGCATGCATGCAAGCATAGGGAGGGGCAGAGGGAGAAGGGAGAGAATCTCAAGCAGACTCCATTCCCAGAACGGAACCCAACACAGTGTTCAATCTCACAACCCTGAGATCATGACCTGAGCCAAAATCAAGAGTCAGATGCTTAACCAGCTGAGCCACCCAGGTGCCCCAACTTTCTCTTTCTCCTTTTTACCCCCTTCCCATATGTTCATCTGTTTTGTTTCTTATTTTATTTTTGTTTGTTTCAAGTTTTTTTTTTTTTTTTTAGATTTTATTTATTTGAGAGAGAGAGAGTGAGACAGAGAAAGCACAAGAAGGGGGTGGGTCAGAGGGAGAAGCAGACTCCCCACTGAATGGGGAGCCCAATGTGGGACTGGATCCTGGGACTCTGGGATCATGGCCTGAGCCAAAGGCAGACACCTAACTGACTGAGCCACCTGGGCACCCCTCAAGTTTTTATTTAAATTCTAGTTAGTTAAAATGCAGTGAAATACTGGTTTCAGGAGTAGAACTCAGTGATTCATCACTTACATACAACATCCAGTGCTCATCCCAACAAGTACCCTCCTTAATACCCATCACCCATTTAGGCCATCCCCTGCCCACCTCCCCTCCATCAACCCTCAGTTTGTTCTCTGTAGTTAGGAGTCCCTTATACTTTGCCTCCCTCTCTTTTATTTCCCCCTTCCCCTGTGTTCATCTGTTTTGTTTTTTAAATTCCACATGAGTGAAATCATACGGTATTTGTCTTTCTCTGACTGACTTATTTCACTTAGCATAACACACTCTAGCTCCATCCATGTAGTTGCAAATGAGAAGATTTCCTTCTTTTTGATGGCTGAGTAATATTCCATTGTATATATACCACATCTTCTTTATCCATTCATCAGTTGATGGACTTTTGTGCTCTTTCCATAATTTGGCTATTGTTGGTAATGGTGCTATAAACATCAGGTTGCAAACGTCCCTTTGAATCAGTATTTTTGTATCCTTTGGGTAAATACCTAGTAGTGTAATTGCTAGGTCATAGGGTAGTTCTAGTTTTAACTTTTTGAGGCACCTCCATACTGTTTTCTAGAGTGGCTGTACCAGTTTGCATTCGCATCAACAGACCAGTTTCTCTGCATCCTCACCAACATCTGTTGTTTCCTGTGTGTTTTTTGTTTTTTTTTTTTTTAAGATTTTATTTATTTGAGAGAGAGTAATGGGGAGGAACAGAGGGAGAGAAGCAGACTCCCTGGGAGCAGGAAGCCTGATGCGGGGCTCCATCCCAGGACCCAGAGATAATGACCTGAGCCAAAGGCTTAACTGACTGAGCCACCCAGGCACCCCTCCTATGTTGTTAATTTTAGCCATTCTGACAGGTGTTAGGTGGTATCTCATTGTAGTTTTGATTTGTATTTTCCCTGATGATGAGTGATGTTGAGTATCTTTTCATGTGTTTGTTGGCCAAATGTATGTCTTCTTTGGAAAAATGTCTGTTCATGTCTTCTGCCCATTTCTTAACTGGATTATTTATTTTTTGGTGTTGGGTTTGATAAGTTCTTTTTTTTTCTTCTTTAGATTTTACTTATTTATTTGACAGAGAGACACAGCGAGAGAGGGAACACAAGCAGGGGGAGTGAGAGAGGGAGAAGCAGGCTTCCCGTGGAGCAGGGAGCCCAAAGTGGGGCTCGATCCCAGGACCCTGGGATCATGACCCGAGCCGAAGGCAGACGCTTAACGACTGAGCCACCCAGGTGCCCCTTGATAAGTTCTTTATAGATTTTGGATACTAACCCTTTATCAGATATGTCATTTGCAAATATCTTCTCCCATTCTGAAGGCTGCCTTTTAGTTTTTTTGGTTGTTTCCTTTGTTGAGCATCTTTTTAGTTTGATATAGTCCCATTTATTTAGTTTTCCTTTTGTTGCCTTTACTTTTGGTATCATATCTGATAAATCATTGCTGAGACCATATCTAGGGGCTTACCTTCATGTTTTCTTCTAGGACTTTTATGATTTCAGGTCGTACATTCAAGTCTTCATTTCATATGAGTTAGTTTTTGTGCATGGTGTAAGATAGTTGTCCAGTTTCATTTTTTTGCATGTGGCTGTTCACTTTTCCCAGCACAGTTTTTCGCCTTCCTCTCTGATATGGATGCCTTTTATTTCTTTTTCTTGCCTATTTACTCTGTCTCAGACTTCCAGGCTATGACAAATAAGAGTAGCAAGAGTTGGGTATACTTGGGTTGTTCCTGATCTTAGAGGAGAAGCTTTTAGTTTTTCACTTTTGAGGATGATGTTGGCTATGGGCTTGTCATAGATGGCCTTTATTATGTTGAGGTACATTCTCTCTAAATCCATTCTGCTGAGAGTTCTTATCATGAACAGATGTTGAATTTTGTCAAATGCTTTTCTACATCTATTGCAATGATCATATGATTTTTATCCTTCATTTTGTGAATGTGGTGTATCATATTGATTAATTTTTGAATATTGAAACATTCTTGCATCTCTGGAATAAATCCTACTTGATCATGGTGAATGATCCTTTAAATAATTTTAAAATTCAGCTTGTTAATATTTTGTTGAGGATTTGCATCTATGTTTATCAATGATATTGGTCTCCAATTTTCTTTTTATCATAGTTGTTTTTGGTTTTGGTATCGGTAATGCTGTACCCCTAGCATGAATTTGGAAGCATTCCTTCCTATTCTGTTTTTTGGAATAGTTTAAGAAGTATAGGTATTGGGGCGCCTGGGTGGCTCAGTCGTTAAGCGTCTGCCTTCAGCTCAGGTCATGATCCCAGGGTCCTGGGATCGAGCCCCGCATCGGGCTCCCTGCTCGGCGGGAAGCCTGCTTCTCCCTCTCCCACCCCCCCTGCTTGTGCTCTCTCTCTCGCTGTGTCTCTCTCTGTCAAATAAATAAAAATTTAAAAAAAAGAAGTATAGGTATTAACTCTTCTTTAAATGTTTGGTAGAGGGCGCCTGGGTGGCTTAGTCAGTTAAGCATCTGCCTTCTGCTCAGGCCAGGATCCTGGAGTACCGGAATTGAGTCCCACATCAGACTCCCTGCTTAGCGGGGAGTCTGCTTCTCCCTCTGCCCCCCACCCTGCTCTCGTGCTCTCTCTCTCTCAAATAAATAAATAAAATCTTTAAAAAAATAGTAAATGTTTGGTAGAATTCACTTTTGAAGCCATCTGGACTTTTGTTTGTTGGGAGTTTTTTGGTTCAACTTTGTCTCAGTTTTATTACCTGAATTTGTTTGTTTGTAATTTGTTTGTTTAGATTTTCTATGTCTTCCTGAATTTATTCTTGGAAGTTTTTATGTTTGTAGGAAGTTTTCATTCTTCTATTTTGTCTAATTTGTTGGCATATTGTTTTTTTGTAGTAATTTCTTAAAATCCTTTGTGTTCTGTGGTGTTGGTTCTTTTTGGAAGGAAGCCATGCTAGGAGTAGGGTAAGAGAAGGCATAGGTTGAGATCAGTAGTACAGATATGTTTAGTATGACGTGAGACATCTAAGTGGAGACAATCAAGCAGGCAGTTAAATACAAGAATTTCAAGTAAAAAAAAAAAGAATTTCAAGTTTAGAAACAAGTCCTAAACTATAAATTAAACCACAAATCTGGTTTGGTCAGTATATAACCTTCAGTATAGATTTTGGATACTAACCCTTTATCCGATATGGCATTTACAGATATCTTCTCCCATTCCGTCAGCTGCCATTTAGTTTTGTTGATTGTTTCCTTTGCTGTGCCGAGGCTTTTTATCTTGATGAAGTCCCAATAGTTCATTTTTGCTTTCGTTTCCCTTGCCTCAGGAGACGTGTCTAGTAAGAAGTTGCTGTGGCCAACATCAAAGAGGTTGCTGCCCGTTTTCTCCTCTAGGATTTTGATGGTTTCCTGTCTTACATTTAGGTCTTTAATCCATTTTCAATTTACTTTTGTGTATGGTGTAAGAAAGTGGTCCAGTTTCATTCTTCTGCATGTCGCTGTCCAGTTTTCCCAACACCATTTGTCGAAGAGACTTCTTATATTTTTTCCTGCTTTGTGGAAGGTTAGTTGGCCATACATTTGTGGGTCCATTTCTGGTTCTCTATTCTGTTCCATTGATCTATGTGTCTGTTTTTGCCTGCAGCTTCAGTATAAAACACATAATTGAGAGCACAATTGAATAAAACACCTCAACACAGTTGTGTACTTCATCATAAGAAAACTTGCACTGTTGTGATTTGACCTTGGGTTTACTTTGGCAGAACAAGAATTATAACTTTTCTTCTCACTGGTAGGGATGAAAAGCTAAGAGAAAGTATTGCTATTAGTTGCTCTTATAATACTGAGTCCCACTAGAAGCTGTGTCTATTCTGCTACCAGTTGCTCAGGTTTTGCTTCCTTCCTAGCATCTTCCAGCATTCTGCTTTTTTCCAGTCTAAACCAGAAAGAAAGGAAATGATTCTGTTTACATATGCACTATTTTCCTATGATTATCCTCTGCTGCTTTTTTCCAGTCTGGATGGAAATTCTTTCTTGAATTCTTCTCTGCCACTTCCTGTTCTTTGAGCCTGGAACTGTTATAAAAGCTAATTGGCATCAGACACAAAAGATTATTCATTAACTTTTCTCTAAGACCCACAGCTCCTTCCAAGCCTGATTCTAATTTTTTAAAGGAACTATCTCTTTCTTTTCTTCTGAACTGACATATTAGAATACAGTTGAACAGACCGTGCACAATTTTCAAACAATTGCTTTATATGCCATATTTAGTTTGAAAGTTATTTTCCCATAGAAACAATAATATAAATGATGGTTTGGTTTCCCCAGCTAACTCCAACATCTTTTAAACTTGTGTCAAGTGGTATTTCATTTATAATTGACAACAGCTATACCCTTGTTTCTTGGACGCATGGACACATTGCCCATAAGTTATCCTAGTATAGCATAGAGACAGGAAACAAGGACTGTACCTACAGCGTCCCAATAATTTAACTTTCTACATTAGTAGCAGAGAACCACAGACTGTAGGAGTTAGGAGGGACATTAGAGATAGCATCATCCAAGCTACTTATTTTATGAGGGAGAAGACTGAGAGCCTGGGAACTTAAATGACTTTTCCTTAGTGGCATTTTCTTACCTCACATCACTGAAATTTGTGTATATTGATTCACCTGTTTAAAATTCCAGATAAACTCCTTAATATCTATCAAGATTCAGTTCTCCTATAAAACTTTATGTGTTCACCCTTGACCCTTTGGATGTAGTTGGACACTCCAATCTCTTTTCTCTCCATACATTGTATATAATAACTTTCATAGCACTATTTAGGTACAGTGACCTTGTGCAAGTCACTAAACATCTCAGTACTTCAGTATTTTTATCCATAAAATAATAATACCTACTTCATAGGTGTATAATGAAAATGAAATGAGTTAATATAGGTAAAGAGCTTATGACAGTGTCTGGTACACAGTAAATTTTATATAATTAATAGATAGTATCATAATGAATTGTGATTTTTGACTTGAATACTTGTTTTCCCTACTGGTCTCTGAGCTCATCAGCTCACCAAGGTCAAAAAGATTATCTATCACTCATCTTTGGCAGCATTATATAAGTTTTTAATGAAAATTTTTATTTTGAGGGGTGCCTGGGTGGCTCAGTCAGTTAAGCGTCTGCTTTCAGCACAGGTCATGATCAGGGTCCTGGGATCGAGCCCCACTTTGGGCTCCCTGCTCAGTGGGGAGTCTGCTTCTCCCTCTCCCTCTGCTCCTCCCCCCACTCATGCTCTCTCTTTCTCAAATAAAATCTTAAAAAAAGAAAAGAAAATTTTTACTTTGAAATCATTGTAAGTTTACATGCAGTTGGAAGAAATAATACAGAGATCCCATGTGCCCTTTACCTCATTTCCCCCAGTAATAACACCTTGCAAAACTATAGTACAATATCAGAACGGGGATATTGACGTTGATACAGTCAAGATTCAAAACAATTCCATTACCACAAGGATTCTACATATTGACCTTTTACAACCACACTCATTTCTTTCTCATATTCTTCCTCCAACCAACATCTTTAACTCCTGGCAACCACTAATCTAGTCTCGATTTCTATAATTTTGTTATTTCAAGAATATTATATAAATGGAATAACATAATATGTAACTTTTGCTGATTGTCTCTTTTCACTCAGCATAATTCTCTGGAGATTTATTACAAGTTGTGTGTTATCATTTTTAAAAATTATTATTGAGTAGCATTTCATGGTATGAGTGTACATACTAAAGTTTGACTACACACCCATTGAAAGACATCTGAATTGTTTCTAGTTTTTATTGATTATGAATAAAGCTGCTTTTGAACATTCACGTACAGGTTTTTGTGTAAATATGTTTTCATTTCCCTGGGATAAATGCCCAGGAGAGAGTTTCTGGATCATATGGTAGTTGCATGTTTAGTTTTTGAAGAACTTGCCAAACTGTTTTCCATAGTGCTGTACCATTTTACATACCACCAACAACTTATGAGTGAAAAGACAGAGAAATTTATCCCAGATGAAGGAACAGGAGAAGGCCATGGACAGGGATCAAAGTAAAACAGATATAAGTAACATACCTGATGGACAATTTAAAGCAATGATCATAAGGATACTCACTGGACTTGAGAACAGAGCAGGGGACATCAGTGAGACCCTTAACACAGAGATAAGGAATAACAGCAGAGATAAAGGACTCAATAACCAAGATGAGAAACATGCTTGATAGAATGAAGAGCAGGCTGGAGAGCAGAGGAATGAATTAGTGACCTAGAAGACAGAGTAAGGGAAAGTAATCAAGCTGAACAAAGGAGAAAAAAAAGAATTATGCAAAACAAGAATATACTTAGGGAACTCAGTGACTCTGTCAAACATAAACATATTCATATTTTAGGAGCCCCAGAAGAAGAGAGAGAAAAGGGGGCAGAAAATATATTTGAAGAAATAATAGCTGAAAACTTGACTAACATGGGGAAGGAAACAGATCTCCAGAAATAGGTGGCACAGAAACTCCCATGAAAATCAACAAAAGCAGATCCACACCAAGACATATTGTAAATAAATTGGCTATATATGGTGATAAAAAATATTAAAGAGCAGCAAGATAAAAGGAGAAGTTACATACAAAGGAAACCCCATAAAGCTATCAGCAGATTTTTCAGCAGAAACTTTCTAAGCCAGAAAGGAGGCATGATATACTCAAAGTGTTGAATGGGAAAAACCTGCAGCCAAGAATACCCTATCTAGCAAGACTGTCATTCAGAATAGAAGGAGAGATAAAGAATTTCCCAAACAAAAACTAAAGGAGTTCGTGACCTCTAAACCAGCCCTGCAAGAAGTATTAAAGGGAACTCTTTGAGTGGAAAGGAAAGACCACAAATGACAGTATGAAGGTAGGAAACACAAAAGCAGTAAAAAGAATTAGTTAAGGAACTCACAAAAGAAAAGGAAGTATGCACCTAAAACATGGGGAGGAGAGGAGTAAAGAATGGGTTCAAACGACCATCAATTTAGTAGACTGCTATATGAAGAAGGGGTTATATACAAACTATATGGTAGTGATTTATCAAAAACCACTAATAAATATGCAAAGAATAAAGAGAAAGAAATTCAAATATGTCACTGAAGAAAATCAGCAAACCATGAAAGAGAGGAAGACAAGAAAGGCTCAGAGAAAATCTTCAGAACAACCACAAAACAAATAATAAAATGGCAACAAATACATATCTATCAATAATGACTTTATTTTTTTAAGTAGGCTCCAAGCCTAGCATGGAGCCTAATGGAGGGCCCAAACTCATACCCCAAGACCAAGACCTGAGCTGAGATCAAGAGTTGGACGCTTAACCTACTGAGCCACCCAGGCACCTCAATCAGTAATTATTTTGAATGTAAATGGACTAAATGCTCCAATCAAAAGACATAGGGTGACAGAATGGATGAAAAAACAAGACCCATCTATACACTGACTACAAGAGGCTCATTTTAGACCAAAAAACAGGTGCAGATTGAAAGTGAGGAGATGGAGAAACATCATGCAAATGAATGTCAAAAGAAAGCCAGAGTGGCAGCTTTCCAACCAGGCCCTGGCAGAATGGCTCCTGCGAAGAAGGGTGGCGAGAAGAAGAAGGGCCGTTCTGCCATCAACGAGGTAGTGACCAGAGAATACACCATCAACATTCACAAGTGCATCCATGGAGTGGGTTTCAAGAAGCGTGCCCCTCGGGCACTCAAAGAGATCCGGAAATTTGCCATGAAGGAGGTGGGAACTGCAGATGTGCGCATTGACACCAGGCTCAAGAAAGCTGTCTGGGCCAAAGGAATAAGGAATGTTCCATACCGTATCCATGTGTGGTTGTCCAGAAAATGTAATGAGGATGAAGATTCACCAAACAGGCTCTACACACTTTTTACCTATGTACCTGTCACCACTTTCAAAAATCTACAGACAGTTAATGTGGATGAGAACTAATCACTGATTGTCAAATAAAGGTATAAAACTGCAAAAAAAAAAAAAAAAAAAGAAAGAAAGCCAGAGTGGCAATACTTCTATCGGATGAAATAGACTTTAAAGCAAAGACTGTAACAAGAGGCAAGAAGAACACTGTATCATAATAAAGGGGACAATCCAACAAGAAGATATAACAATTGTAAATATTTTGGACCCAACATGGGAGCACCCAAATACACAAAACAGTTAAGAACAAACATAAAGAAACTAATGGATAATAATACCATAGCAGTAGAAGACTTTAACACCCCACTTACACCAAGGGACAGATCATCTAAAAGAAAATCAACACGGAAACAATGGCTTTGAATGACACAGTGAACCAGATGGATTTAACAGAATATTCAGAACATTCCAGCCCCAAACAGCAGAATACACATTCTTTTCAAGTGCACATGGAACATGCATCTTTTCTGACCACAATGCTATGAAACTAGAAGTCAACCACAAGAAAAACTCTGGAAAGACCACAAATAACATGCTGCTGAACAATGAATAGGTCAACCAGGAAATAAAAGAAGCAATTAAAAAGTACATGGAAACAAATGAAAATGAAAACACAACAGTTCAAAATCTTTGGGACGCAGCAAAAGCAGTTCTCAGAGGAAGTGTATAGCAATACAGGCCTACCTCAAGAAGCAAGAAAAACCTCAAATAAAGAACCTAACCTTACACTGAAAGGAGTTAAAAAAAGAACAACAAATGAAACCTAAAACGAGCCAAAGAAAGGAAATAATAAAGATTAGAGCAGAAATAAATGATATAGAAACTAAAAAACAATAGAACAGATCAATGAAACCAGGAGCTGGTTCTTTGAAAAAAATCAATAAAATTGACAAACCTCTAGCCAGACTTACCAAGAAAAAAAAAGAAAGGGCCCAAATAAATAAAAGCACAAATGAGAGAGGAGAAATAACAACAAACACAATGGAAATAAACTTATAAGAGAGTATTGTGAAAAACTACATGCCAACAAATTGGACAACCTGGAAGAAATGGATAAATTCCAGAAACATATAATCTAACAAAAGTGAAACAGGAAGAAATAGAAAATTTGAACAGACTGATTACAAGTGAAGAAACTGAATCAGTAATCCAAAAACTCCCAACAAACCAAAGTCCAGAACCAGATGGCTTCACAGACGAGCTCTCTCAGACATTTAAGGGGCACCTGGGTGGCTCAGTCTGTTAAGCATCTGCCTTCGGCTCAGGTCCTGATCCTGGGGTCCTGGGATCAAGCCCCACATCGGGCTTCCTGCTCAGCGAGGAGTCTGCTTCTCCCTCTCCCTCTGCTCCTCCCCCTCACTCATGCGCGCACTCTCTCTCTCTCTCACAATAAATAAATAAAATCTTTTTAAACAACAACAAAACATTTAAAGAAGAGCTAATGCCTTTTCTTCTTAAACTATTCTGAAAAATAGAAAAGGAAAGAAAACTTCCAAATTTATTCTGTGAGGCCAGCATTATCCTGACACCAAAACCCTGATACAGACACCACTAGTGGAGCTCCTGGGTGGCTCAGTCGTTAAGCGTCTGCCTTCGGCTCAGGTCATGATCCCAGAGCCCTGGGATGGAGCCCTGCATCAGGCTCCCTGCTCCGCGGGAAGCCTGCTTCTCCCTCTCCCACTCCCCCTGCTTGTGTTCCCTCTCTCGCTGTCTCTCTCTGTCAAATAAATAAAAAAATTTAAAAAAAATAAAGACACCACCAGAAAAGAGAACTACAGGGCAATATCCTGCAAAAATCCTCAACAAAATACTAGCAAACCAAATCCAACAATACATTAAAAACACCATTCACCACAATCCAGTTCAAAATCTTTGGGACGCAGCAAAGGATTTCCTCCAGGGTTGCAAAGGTGGTTCAGTATTCACAAGTCACTCAACATGATACATCACATCAACAAGAGAAAGACTAGAAATCATATGATCACTTCAATAGATGCAGAAAAAGCATATGACAAAGTACAACATCCATTCATGGAAATGCCCTCAACAAAGTTAGTTTAGAGGGAACATACCTCAACATAATAAATAGCTCAATATATGGAAAACCCATAGCTAACATCATCCTCATTGGGGAAAACTGAGAGCCTTTCCCCTAAGGTCAGGAACAAGACAGGGATGTTCACTCTCACCATTTCTATTCAACATCATACTGGAAGTCCTAGCCAGAGCAATCAGACAATAAAAAGAAATCAGAGACATCCAAATCAATAAGGAGGAGGTGAAACATTCATTATTTGTGGATGACATGATACTCTTCATATAGAAAACCTGAAAGACTCCCCCCCAAAATTTCTGGAACTGATAAACAGATTCAGTAGAGTTGCAGGATACAAAATTAGTGTACAGAAATCTGCATTTGTGTACACCAGTAATGAAGCAGCAGAAAGAGAAATTAAGAAAACAATCCCATTTACAATTGCACCAAAATAATAAGATACCAAGGAATAGACCTAACCAAAGAGGTGAAAGACCTGTACTCTGAAAACTATAGAACACTTATGAAAGAAACTGAAGATGACACAAAGAAATGGAAAGACATTCCATGCTCATGGATCAAAAGAAGGAATTTTGTTAAAATGTATACCACCCAAAGCAATCACACATTTAATGCAATCCCTATCAAAATACCACCAGCATTTTTCGCGGAACTAGAACAAACAATCCTAAAATTTGTATGGAACCACAAAAGATCCTGAATAGCCAAAGTAAACTTGAAAAAGAAAAGCAAAGCTGGAGGCATCAGAATTTCAGACTTCAAGTTACAAAGCTGTAGTAATCAAAACCGTATGATACTGGTACAAAAATAGATTCATAGACCAAGGAAACAGAATAGAAAACCCAGAAATAAACCCAGAATTATATGGCCAGTGAGTCTTTGACAAAGCAGGAAAGAATATACAATGGGAAAAAGGCAGTCTATTCCACGAAGGGTGTTGGGAAAACTGGATAGCAACGTGCAAAAGAATAAAACCAGACCACTCTCTTACACCATGAACAAAAATAAATTCAAAATGGATTAAAGACCTAAATGTGAGACCTGAAACCACAAAAGTCCTGGAAAAGAGCACAGGCACTAATTTCTCTGACATAGACTATAGCAGCACTTCTCTAGATATGTTTCCTGAGGCAAGGGAAACAAAAGTAAAAATAAACTATTGGGACTACATCAAAATAAAAAGCTTCTGCATAGCAAAGGAAACAATCAATAAAACTAAAAGGCAACCAATGGAATGGGAGAATATATTTGCAAAGGACACATCTGATACAGGGTTAGTATCCAAAATATATAAAGAACTTATAAACTCAACATCTAAGAAAGAAAGAATCCAATTAAAAAATGGGCAGAAGAGCAGCGCCTGGGTGGTTCAGTCGATTGTGTCCCACCCTTGATCTCAGCTCAGTTCTTGATCTCAAGATCATGAGTTCAAGCTCCGTGTTGGACTCCATGCTGGGCATGGAGCCTACTTTTAAAAAATGGGCAGAAGACATAAACATATTTCTCCAAAGAAGACATACAGATGGCCAACAGACACGTGAAAAAATGCTCCACATCACTCATCATCAAGGAAATGCAAATGAAAACTATATCACCTCACAACTGTCAGAATAACTAAAATCAAAAACACAAGAAACAAGTGTTGACGAGGATATGGACAAAAAGGAACCCTTGTACGCTGTTGGTAGAAATGCAAACTGGTGCAGCCCCCAGTGGAAAACAGTGTGGAGGTTCCTCAAAATGTTAAAAATAGAATTACCCTACAATCTAGTAATCACACTACTGGGTATTTACTCAAATAATACAGAACACTAATTCAAAGGGATACATGTATCCCTATTTTTACAGTAGCACTATTTATAATAGCAAAGATATGGAAGTGGCCCCAGTATCCAATCAGTGATAGATTAATGGATAAAGAAGAAGTGGTATATATATACACACTGGAATATTATTCAGCCATTTAAAAAAATGGATATTTGCCATCTGTAATGATGTGGATGGAGCCAGAGTGTATTATGATAAGCAAAATAAGTCAGTCAAGGAAAGAGAAATACCGTATAATTTCACTCTTGTGGAATTTAAGGAATAAAACTAAACATGGGGGAAAAGTGAGAGGCAAACCATAAAATAGACTCTTAACTATAGAGAACAAACTGAGGGTTGCTGCAGTAGAGGTGTGTGTCGGATGGGTGATGGGTATTAAGGAGGGCACCTGTTGTGATGAGCACTGGCTGTTGTATGTAAGTGATGATTCACTAAAACCTATACCTGAGGGATGCCTGGGTGGCTCAGTCGGTTAAGCGTCTGCCTTCGGCTCAGGTCATGATCCCAAGGTCCTGGGGTCGAGTCCTGCATCAGGCTGTTCAGCAGGGAGCCTGCTTCTCCCTCTGCCTGCCGTTCCCCCTACTGACAAATAAAATCTTAAAAAAATATATACACCTGAAACTAACATTTTAAAAAATCATGTTTAAAAAAAGAAAAGATAGAGTGACAAACCAAAAAAACACTCTTAATTATACAGAACAAACTGATGGTTACCAGAGGGGAGGTTTGTGGGCAGATGGGTGAAATATGTGATGAGGATTAAGGAGTGCCCTTATTGTGATAAGTACCGGGTGATTACAATAAAAACTTAAAAGAAGATATTATTTTCTCCATTAACATGCTTTTGCACCTTTGTAAAAAAATAATTTAGTATTCACCATATACAAAAATAAACTCAAAATGGATTAAATACCTACGTGTAAAGTGGATTAAATACTTAAGCATAAAAATCCTAGAAGAGAGCACAAGGAGTAATTTCTCTGACATCAGCCATAGCAACATTTTTATAGATATGTCTCCTTAGGCAAGGGAAACAAAAGCAAAAGTAAACTATTGGGACTACTTCAAAATAAAAAGCTTTTGCACAGCAAAGGAAACCATCAGCAAAACAAAAAGACGACCTACTGAATGGCAGAAGGTATTTGCCAATGATATTTCCAATAATAGGTTAATATCCAAAATATGCAAAGAACTTGTACAACACCAAAAAAGCAAACAATCCAATTAAAAAGTGGGCAGAGGACCTGAATAGACGTTTTTTTCAAAGAAGACATACAGATGGCCAGCAGACACATGAAAAGATGCTCAACATCACTAATCATCAGGGAAATACAAATCAAAACCACAATGAGATATTACTTCACATCTGTCAGAATGGCTAAAATTAAAAAGACAAGAAACAACAAGTGTTGGCAAGGATGTGGAGGAAAAGGAACCCTCATGCACTGTTGGTGGGAATGTAAATTGGTACAGCCATTGTGGTATATAATATGGAGGTTCCTCAAAAAATTAAAAATAGAAATACCAAATGATCCAATAATTCAACTCTTGGGTAGTTACCCAAAGAAAATGAAAATACTAACTCGAAAAGATCTATGCATTTACAATAGCTAATACATGGAAGCAGTCTAAGTGACCATCAATAGACAAATGGATAAGGAAAATGTGGTACATATATACAATGTAATATATGCAGCCATAAAAAGGATGAAATTGTGCCATTTGGGACAACATGGATGGACTTAGAATGCTAAGTGAAATAAGTCAGACCAAGAAAGACAAATATCATATGATTTTACTCATATATGGAATCTAAAAAAAAAAAAAATGAATAAACAAAGAGAAAGGAGAATCCGACCTATAAATACAGAGAACAAACTGATGGCTGCCAGACGGGAGGTAGGTGGGTGGGGTGGGCAAAGTGAGTGAAGGGGAGAGGGAGATACAGTTCTCTAGTTATGGAATGAGTAAGTCACAGGAATAAAAAGCAGACCATAAGGAATACAGTCAATGATACTGTAATAGCATGTATTGGGACAGATGATAGTTATGCTTGTGGTGAACATAGAATAATGTTTAAACCTGTCAAATTACTAAGTTGTATACCTGAAACTAATGTAACATTGTGTATCAACTATACTCAAATTTAAAAAAAGTCAGGATTATAGCAAAATTGAAGAAAACGGGTTAATATAAAAATGCCAGTTGCGGGGCGCCTGGGTGGCTTAGTCATTGGGTGTCTGCCTTCGGCTCAGGTCATGATCCCAGGGTCCTGGGATCCAGCCCCACATCGGGCTCCCTGCTCCACGGGAAGCATGCTTCTCCCTCTCCCACTCCCCCTGCTTGTGTTCCCTCTCTTGCTGTCTCTCCCTGTCAAATAAATAAATAAAATCTTTAAAAAAAAATGCCAATTGCTTTCCTATAAACCTGCAATAAGCAATTGGATTTGAAATGAAAACATAGCACTATATTAAATGCAATGAAAAGAGGAGGAGGGAAGGGGGAGGGGAAAGAAGGAAGGAAGGAAGGAAGGAAAGACAGGCAGGCATACAGACTTAGACATAAGAATTACAAAATACATACAAGATCTATATGAGGAAAATTACAAAACTCTGATGAAGGAAATCAAAGAAGAACTAAATAAATGGAGAGAGATTTCATGTTCATGGATAGGAATACTCAATATTGTTAAGATGTTAGTTCTTCCCAGCTTGATCTAGATTCAGTATAATCAGAATTAAAACCCAGCAAGTTACTTTGTGGATATTGAGAAACTGATTTTAACATTTATATGGGAAGGCAGTAGATCCAGAAATCTTCTTGAGGAAGAACAAAGTCAGAGGACTGACACTACCTGACTTTAAGATGTACCTATAAAGCTACTACAATCAAGAGTTTGGTATTGGCAAAAAAAACCAGATTAATGGAACAGAATAGAAAGCTTAAAAATAGACTTATACAAATATACTCTTCTGATCTGTGACAAAGGAGCAAAGGCAATTCAATGAAGAAAGGACAGTCTTTTCAACAAATGGTGCTGGAAAAACTGGATAATCGGTTGCAGGAAATGGATATAGACCATGATGTTACACCTTTCACAAAATTTAACTCAAAATGGATTAAAGACATAAATGTAAAATGCAAAACTATAAAACTTATAGAAACTACGTAGGAGAAAATCTAGGTGAACTTGGGTGTGGCAATGAGTTTTTAGAACAACAAAAGCATGATCTATGAAAGAAAAAAAAATAGATATGGTGGACTTCCTTATGTTAAAATCACTCGTTCTCTGAAAGACACTGTTAAGAGAATGAAAAGACAAGCCACATACTTGGAGAAAATATTTACAAAAGGTATATCTGATAAAGGACTGTTACCCCCCCAAATACAAAGAAGTCTTAAAAGTCAAAATTAAGAAAACAACCCAATTAAAAAGTGGGCAAAAGACTTAGTTTTGTTCTGAAGCTAATGATGTACTATATGTTGACTAATTGAATTTAAATAAAAAAATGGACAAAAGACCTGGACACCCTGTTAAAAAAGATATACGGATGGCAAATAATTATATGAAAGGATGTTCAACATCATATGCCATTAGGGAATTGTGAATTTTAATAACGATTAGATATCACTACATACTTATTAGAATGGCTAAAATCCAGAACTACTGACAACACCAAATGCTGACAAGTTTGTGATGCAACAAGAACTCTTATTCATGCCTGGTGGGAATGCACTTTGAACTATTTTGGAAGACAGTCTGGAAGGTTGGTTTTTGTTTTGTTGTTGTTGGTTTTTTTTTATAATGCAAAACACAATTTTATCATACAATCCAGCAATTGTGCTTCTAGGTATTTACTCTAATGAGATGAAAACTTATTTCCACATAAAAACTAGCATATGAAGGTTTATAACAGGTTTTTTTTCCCCACAGTTGCCAAATTTGGGAAGCAAACAAAACGTAATTCAGAAGGCGAGTGGATAAATAAGCTGTGGTATATCCATACAACAGAATACTATTCACCATAAAAATGAAATGAAGTTTTGAACCATGGAAAGACCTGGAGGAACCTTAAAATGCTTATCATTAAGTGAAAGGCCAGTCTGGGAAGGCTTAAACTGTATGATTCCAGGTGTATGACGTTGTGGAAAAGGCAAAACTGATACAGACAGTAAAAAATATTAGTGATTGCCAGGAGTTTGGGGAATGGTGGCACTGGGAAGGGTGAATTACTGGAGCACAGGGGATATTTATGGCAGTGAAATGACTCTTTATGATGCTATGATGGTAGATACATGACATTATGTGTTTGTCAAATTTAGCGTAAATCCTAAACTATGAACTTTACAACAAACAAATATCATTTGGGCATACTTGC
Organism: Phoca vitulina; assembly: GCF_004348235.1. Lineage (NCBI taxonomy): Eukaryota > Metazoa > Chordata > Mammalia > Carnivora > Phocidae > Phoca > Phoca vitulina. Next base: position 66,182,962 of record NW_022589705.1, read on the forward strand.
ATAGGTCTTTTTTTGGGTTCTCTCTTCTCTTCCATTGATCTTTGTATCTGTCCCTCCAGTAACACAGTCTTACTACAGCTATATAATTCTTAGAACAGGGCAGACTGTTTCCTCCCAATTTATCCTTCTTTTTTTAAAAAAAGATTTATTTATTTGAGAGAGAGAGAGAGTGTGAGCACGAGCACATGTTGCAGGAGGGGCAGAGGGAGAGAGAAACTCAAGCAGGTTCCTTGCTGAGCATGAAGCCCGACACTGAGCTCTATCTCACAACCCCGAGATCATGATCTGAGCCAAAACCAAGAGTCGGACACGTAACTGACTGTGCCACCCAGGCACCCCTCCCAATTTATCCTTCTTAAAAAAATTGTTTTAGCTCTCTAGTTCCTTTTCTTTACATATAAAATTTAGAATAATCTTGTTTATAACCATAAAACATCTTGCTGGGATTTTAATTTTAATTCCAGTATAGTTAACATACAGTGTTAAATTAGTTTCAAGTGTACAACTTAGTGATTTAAAAATTCTATACATGTCTCAGTGCTCATCATGATACATGTACTCTTAACTTTCCCCTATTTCAACCTCCCCTCTCCTACCTCCCTCCCCCCCCACCCCATAGTCTGGTAACAATCAGTTTGTTCTCTGTAGTTAAGAGTCTGGGTTTTTTGGGGCACCTGAGGGTCTCAGTCATTAAGCGTCTGCCTTTGGCTCAGGTCATGATCCCAGGGTTCCGGGATTGAGCCCACTGGGCTCCCTGCTCAGCAGGAAGCCTGCTTCTCCCTCTCCCACTCCACCTGCTCGTGTTCCCTCTCTCACTGTCTGCATTGTCAAATAAATTTAAAAAAAATCTTAAAAAAAATTTTTTTAAAAAGAGTCTGGGTTTTTTTTGTTTGTTTGGTGTTTGGTTTTGTCTCTTTTTAGAAAATCTTGCTGGGATTTTGATAGGAATTGCATTAATTGCATTTGGGGAGAATTGACATCTTTACTATGGTGTATCTTCCAATCCATGAATAATGGAATCTCCATTTATTTAGATCTTCTATGTTTTCTTTCATCAGTGTTTTGTAGTGTTCAGCATTTAAGTCCTATCTATGTTTTATTAGATTTACACCTAAGTGGGTTTTTTTTTTTTAGGGATTATAAGTAGTATTGTGTTTTAAATTTTGGCTTCTAATTGTTCATTGCTAGCATATAGAAATGCAGTTGATTTTTGTATGTTTATCGTGTAATGTGTGAACTTATTTAGTACCATTACTTTGTAGAATAAGAGTGTGAAAGCTGACATCTTGCCTTGTTCCCTATCTTAGGGGAAGGCATTCAATCTGTCACCTTTAAGTGTAATGCTAGCTGTAGGTTTTTAGTAGACACTTTTTCTTACATTGAGGAGGTTCTCCTTTATTCCTATTTTTTTTCTAAGAGTTTTTATCATGAATGTGTGTTAAATTTTGCCAAATGCATTTTCTGCATCAATTAAGGATTGTCATTGTTTTTTAGCCTGTTATGTGGTGAATTACACTGATTTTCAAATATTGGATTGTTTTCAAATATTGAATCAGCTTTGCTTTCCTGGAATGAACTCTACTTGTTCATATAATTCTTGCTATATATTGCCAAATTCTGTGTGCTCATGTTTTGTTAAGGAATTTTGTGTCATATTTATAAGGGATATTGGTCTTTAGTTTCCTTTTTTGTTACTGTCTTTGGTATAAAGGTAATATTAGCTTAATAAAATGATTTGGGAAGTGTTTCCTACACATTTTCTGTAAGAGATTATATAGAATTGATGTTAATTCATTTTTAAACATTCAGTAGAATTCTCCAGTAAAACCATCCAGGCATTGGTATTGTTCTTTTGGAGCTTTAAAATTATCTATTCTTTTCATTTACAGTTTATGGATATTTCAGTTATCTATTTCATATTGAATGAGTTGGGTTATTTCGTGCTTTTTGAGGAATTGGTTTATGTCATCCATCTTGTCAAAATTATGTTTAGAGTTTTTCATAGTATTCCCTTATTATCCTTTTGTTGTTTGCAGGTTTTGTGTAATACCCCATTTCCATTTTCACTGTTTTTTTGTTATCAGTCTTGCTGGAGATTGTCAATTTTATTGATATTTTAACGAACCACCTTTTTATTTCATTGATTTTTCTTTTTTCTGTTTTCAGTTTCATTGATTCCTGTTTTTATTTCCTTCCTTCTGCTTGTTTTGGGTTTATTTTGCTCTGTTTTTTTTAGATTCTTTTTTTTTTTAAGATTTTATTTATTTATTTGACAGAGAGAGACACAGCGAGAGAAGGAACACAAGCAGGGGGAGTGGGAGAGGGAGAAGCAGGCTTCCCGCAGAGCAGGGAGCCTGATGCGGGGCTCGATCCCAGGACCCTGGGATCATGACCTGAGCCGAAGGCAGACGCTTAATGACTGAGCCACCCAGGCGCCCCTCTTTTCTAGATTTTTGAGATGGAAGCTTATGTCATTAATTTGAGATTTTTCCTCTTTTAAAAAATGTAAATATTTCATGCTATACGTTTCTTTCTTGGGGCGTCTGGGTGGCTCAGTTGTTACGCATCTGCCTTCGGCTCAGGTCATGATCCCAGAGTCCTGGAATGGAGCCCCACATCAAGCTCCCTGCTCAGCAGGAAGCCTGCTTCTCCCTCTCCCACTCCCCCTGCTTGTGTTCCTTCTCTCGCTGTGTCTCTCTCTGTCAAATAAATAAATAAAATCTTAAAAAAAAAAATTTCTTCTCAGCATTGTTTTCACTGCATACCACAAATTTCTAGGTGTTGTTATTTTCTTTTTTTTAAAGATTTTATTTATTTATTTATTTTAGAGAGAGTGAGAGAGCAGGTGGAGGGGGCAGAGGGAGAGAGAGAGAATCTTAAGCAGGCTCCATGCCCAGCACAGAGCCCAACTTGGGGCTTGATCTCACAACCCTGAAATCATTACCTGAGGCAAAACCAAGAATCAGTTGCTCAACTGACTGAGGCACCCAGGTGTCCCTGTTGTATTTTCATTTTTATTCAGTTTGGTGTATTTATAAATTTCCCTTGAGATTTCCTTTCTGACTCACAGATTATTTAGAAATATATTGTTTAGTTTCCAAGTGTTTGGTGATTTTTCTGTTATCTTTCTATTTGATTTCCAGTTATTTTATTTATTTCATTGTAGTCATAGAACATACTGTTCCAATTATTTTAAATTTGCTTTATGGCCTAGGTATGGTCTATTTTGGCATATGTTCCATGGGCACTTGAAACAAATGTTTATTCTGCTATTTTTGGGTAGAGTAATTTATAAATGTTGATTACATTCTGTTGGTTGATGGTGTTACTGTGTTTTTTTAGATTCTTGTTTATTTTCTTACTAGTTGTTCTATCAGTTCCTGAGAGGGGTGTTGACTGTAATTGTGGGTTTGTCTGTTTGTTCTTTCTCTTCAGTCAGGGTTTGCTTTACATATTTTGCATCAGGTTGTTTGGTTCATTCAAATTAAGGATTGCTATGTCTTATGGATGGATTTACCCCTTTATCATTAGGTAATATCCCTCTTTGTTTCTGATAATTTCCCTTGTTCTGAAGTCTATCTGATATTAATATAGCTACTCCTGCTTTCTTTTGATTCGCGTTTGCATGATGTATCTTTTTCCATCCTTTTACAGTCAGCCTACTTACTTGTTATAAGTGAGTTCCTTCTACACAGGATATACTTGGGTCATGTTTTTTAAAAAATATATACACTACCTGTTTCTGTCTTTTAATTAACATATTTAGATAATTTGTATTTAATATAATTATTGGTGTGTTATGACTTAATTCTTTCATTTTATTTTTGTTTTTTCTTACTGTTTTCTATTTGTTTTTCTTTTTTTTTTTTTTAAGATTTTATTTATTTATTTATTTGACAGAGAGAGAGAGCACAAGCAGGCATAGTGGTGGACAGAAGGAGAAGGAGGCTTCCCACGGAGCAGGGAACCCGATGCGGGACTCGATCCCAGGACCCTGGAATCATGACCTGAGCCGAAGGCAGATGCTTAACTGACTGAGCCACCCAGGCATCCCAATTTATGTTTTTCTGAGGGTTGAACATTTTTTAGAATTCAGTTTTTATTTATAGTGTTTTTCAGTGTATCTCTTTATATAGTTTTTTAATAGTAATTGCTGTAGGTTTTGTATTATAAATAATAACATCATAGTTTACTGATGCTGACATTTTATCACTTCGAGTGAAATGTGGAAACCTTACTTTTCTTTACATTTCTTACCTTCCCCATTTATATTATAAATTGTCTTGAATATTCCCTGTATACATATAGAAGCACATCAGTGTTATAATTTCTTTCTTTCCTTTTAAAGATTTCGAGAGAGAGATTTAAAGATTTAAAGAGAGAGAGCACAGAGGGAGATTGAGAGGGAGAAGTGACTCCCCACTGAGCAGAGAGCCTGATGTGGGGCTTGATCCCAGGATGCTGAGATCATGACCTGAGCCAAAGGCAGACACTTAACCAACTGAGTCACCCAGGTACCCTGTAATTTTTTTCTTTAAGCAGCAAACATAATTTAGAAAACTCAACAGAAGAAGGAAAGCCTTTTGCTTACCCATATTTTTGCCTACTGCCTTCTTCTTAGTGTTCCAAGATTCCTTCTGTTGTCATTCGCTTTCTATTTAGAGAACTTCCTTTAGGTATTCTTTAAAAGTAAGTATGCTGGCAACAGATTTCTTCTGGTTTTGCTTCATCAGACAATGTCCTGACTTCTTCATTCCTGAAGGATATTTTTACTGTATATAGAAGTCTGGGTTTAACAATAGACCAAATAGAAAAATAGAACAAGTTTTCTTCAAAATAGAGAAATGTGCCACTTTCTTCTGGCCTCCATGGTTTCTGATGATAAATCTGCTGTTATTTGAATTGTTATCCCCCTATAGATAAGGTGTTGTTTTTCTTGCTGCTTTTAAGATTTTTTTTTTTTTTCCAGAACTTTGATGTATCTTGTGGATTTCTTTGGGTATATTGTTGTTCAGAGTTTGTTCAGCTTCTTAAATCTGTAGGTTTATGTCTTTTGCCAAATTTAGGACATTTTCAGGTACTATTTCTTCAGGCCTTACCCTCTTTTCTCTCTCTATGGGGCCCCAATGATTAGATTTTTTGTTACAGTCCAACAGTTCCCTGAAGCTGTTTTGTGTGTTGGGGTTTTTTGTTTTGTTTTGATTTCTCTTTGTCAGGTTGGGTAATTTTTATTATTCTGTCTTCAAGTTTACTGGTTGTTTTCTCTGTCCCCTTTATTCTGCTCTTAAGTCCATCAATTGAGTTTTTCATTTCAGTTTTGTATTTTCTAGTTCAAAAATTTCTGCTCAATTCTACTCTATGTCTTCTATTTCTTTCTGAGATTTTTTATTTTATAAATTTGCTCCAAGGGTGTTTATAATTGCTTGTTGAAGCATTTTTATGGTGGTTTCTTTAAGATTGTCAAATAACTTTAATATCTCTTATTTTTGTGTTGGTGTGTAATGGTTGACTTTTTTTCATTTGAGATTTTTTTGGTTCTTGGTATGATGAGGAATTTTCAGTTGAAACCTGGATATTTGAGGTGTTATGTTTGAAGACTTTGCATTTTATTTAAGTCTTTTAGTTGGCTTCTTCTGACACTGCTGTGGCACTGGTAGGAAGGAAGCTGCCTCAATACTGCCAGGTGTGATTATGATTAATAAGTAAGACAGAATGTAACTTATCAACTGTGTAATACAGATAATAAATATCAGACAAGTTAGCAAAGGGAGAAATCAGTATAATTTGTTATCATCAAAAAAGATACCTTACAATTAATGGGATTTGAACTGGTCAAAATGGATGAATAGAATTTGGATAGACGGAGGAAGACAATGATTATTTTAGTATGATCAAAGGCACAAAAATAGAAATGAGCTAGTCTGTGTTTAAGGGGAGCAGAAGGATACTAAAAAGATAACCATATTTTCCTAACTTGACCACTTAGACCATTATCTGACACCATACACAAAAATTAACTCAAAATATATTAAAGACATGAACATAGACCTGAAATCATAAAACTCCTTGAAGAAAACATAAGTGGTAAGCTTGTTGACATCAGTCTTTGTGATAATTTTTTGGATTTGACACCAAAAGCAAAGGCAACAAAAGCAAATATAAATAAATGGGACTCCCATCAAGTCTCTGGATAGCAAAAGAAACCATCAACAAAATGAAAAGGCAGCTTACTAAATGGGAGAAAATATTTGCAAATCATATATCAGATAACGGTTAATATCCAAAATATATAAAGAATTCATACAACTCAATAGCAAAAACAAACAAACAAAAACTCAATCTGATTTAAAAATGGACAAAGGATCTGAATAGACATTTTTCCAAAGAAGACATACAGATAGCCAACAGACACATGGAAAGATGTTCAACATCACTTATCATTGGGGAAATGCAAATCAAAACCACAATGAGATAGCACCTCACACCTGCCAGAATCGCTGTTATCAAAAGGACAAGAAATAACAAGTGTTGGCAAGGATGTGGAGAAAGGGGAACCCTTGTGCTCTGTTGGTGGGAATGTAAATTGGTGTAGCCACTGTAGAAAACAATATGGAGGTTTCTCAAAAAATTAAAAATTGGGCGCCTGGGTGGCTCAGATGGTTAAGCGTCTGCCTTCCACTCAGGTCTTGATCCCAGGGCCCTGGGATCAAGTCCCGCATCAGGCTCCCTGCTCAGCCGGGAGCCTGCTTCTCCCTCTGCCTCTACCTCTCTGTCTTTCTCTCTCTCGGTCCCTCATTAAATAAAATCTTTAAAAAAAAATTAAAAATTGAAATACCATACAATTCAGTAACTCTACTAGTGGCTATTTACCCAAAGGAAAGAGAAAACACTAATTCAAAAAGGTATATGCTCCCTTATGTTTATTGTAGCATTATTTATAATAGCCAAGTTATGGAAGTAACCGAAGTATCCATGGATAGATGAATGGATAAAGATGTGTGTGTGTGTGTGTGTGTGTGTGTGTGTATAATGGAACATTACTCAACCATAACAAAGAATGAAATCTTGCCATTTATAACAACATGGCTGGACCTAGAGGGTATTATGCTAATGGAAATAAGTCAGATGGAGAAAGACAAATACATATGATTTCACTTATATATAGAATCTAAAAAACAAAACAAATGAACAAACAGAAAATAGAAACAGACTCATAACTACGGAGAACAGACTGGTGGCTGCTAGAGGGGAGCAGGTGGGAGGACAGGCAAAATAGGTGAATGGGATTAAAAGGTATAAAATTCCAGTTATAAAATAAATAAGTCATGGGGATGAAAAGTACAGCTTGGGAATATAGTTAATAATATTGTAATAACAAAAAGTGACAGATGGCAACTACACTTATCATGGTGCGCATAGTATAATATATATAATTGTTGAATCACTATGTTTTACACCTAAAATTAATATAACATTGTATGTCAACAATACTTGAATAAAAAAAAAAAAAGAGTGATTACCATAAGAATAGCTCAAGTGCCAGGTGCTGATTATATCTCCTATGTGCTCTTGGAGAAAAATCTGAGCAATTGAAACTAGCTCTTTATTTTTAATTTTCTATGTCATGGAAGAAATAAAACTCATACTGTGGTATAGAGAAGTTCATTGAATGCAATGATAAGGATTAATATGTTTGGCTACAAAAAAAGAAGACATGTAATACAAACAAGCTATCAGTTGAAAGAGAGCAGAACTATATATACATTCTTATTCTATCAGTTATTGATAAAAGAGCATGGAAATCTCTAACGTTCCTAATTTGCCTTTATCTTTTCAGTTCTATCAGCTTTGGCTTCATATACTTTGGAGTACTATTATTAGGTGCATCTACATTTATGATTTTTATATCTTCCTATTGTATTGATTTTTTTTTTAAGATTTTATTTATTTATTTGATAGAGAGAGACACAGTGAGAGGGAACACAAGCAGGGCGAGTGGGAGAGGGAGAAGCAGGCTTCCCGCTGAGCAGGGAGCCCGATGTGGGGCTCGATCCCAGGACCCTGGGATCATGACCTGAGCCAAAGGCAGACACTTAACAACTGAGCCACCCAGGCGCCCCAACCTATTGTATTGATTCTTTTTATCATTATAAAGTTTCCTTCTTCTGATCCTCTGAACTTTCATGATTCTCGGCTTTCTCCTCATTGCATCCAAGATAGCATAGAGAAACAGGTTTTTGATTTCTTGAGTCTTTTCCTGTGTACTAGGTAGTGTAGATGATGCCAATCAAGGGAAATCCCAGTCCTGAAGTGCCAACACTCCATCTGTATCTTTACTTTCAAGAATGTATAGCGGCTTTTGAATATTTCTCCACTGTTGATGTGAAGCTTTTCCATGATTAACACCATCCTTGACTTGACTGAGTCCCAAAAAAAAGGTTTGAATTCTCTTGGATACCCTATAACATACATTCAAGGTACTGATGGTCCTTATTACTTCTTCCTCTCCTTAACTTTTCCTGTCCTAGAATACCTGCAGATATTTGTAGATGGATATTTTTAGAATTCCAGGAAGAGCAGTTCTTTAGAGGACTTCCAGAGCAATGACCTACTGCCCCTTGTATATTTCTCTCACTAACTGATGTGAATGAAGTCATTCATTCTCAATCTATCAGATCTAATATGCCCCTTTTAAACAAATATTTTATAAGGCTCCCTTCACTCTCCTATAATGAAATTCATGGAAATTCATAATATAACCTACTCATTATATAATGTCTAAAAAATAAATATATCCTAACAATGTGTAAAACAAAAAAGAATAATTTATGAGATGACATTTCTATATGGGAATGCGTGAGCATTTGAAAGAAATTAGAAAACATGATAAAGTGTCACATATTTGTACCCATTTATAATTTGATTCATCAGTATATTGAGCACTTACTGTGTGCCATGCTGCCATGCACTAAGTGCTAAGAATACAGCAGAGAACAAAACAGATTTTCTTTTTTTTTAAAAAAAAAAGACAAAACAGGGATGCCTGGGTGGCTCAGTCGGTTAAGCGGCTGCCTTCGGCCCAGGTCATGATCCCAGGGTCCTGGGATCGAGTCCCACATCGGGCTCCTTGCTCAGGAGGGAGCCTGCTTCTCCCTCTCTCTCCCTCTGCTTGTGCTCTCTGTCAAATAAATAAAATCTTTAAAAAAAAAATAAAAAAAAATAAAAAATAAAAAAAAAGACAAAACAACTTTATTTTTTTTTTTTTTAAATATTTTATTTATTTATTTGAGACAGAGAGAATGAGAGAGACAGAGCACATGAGAGGGGGGAGGGTCAGAGGGAGAAGCAGGCTCCCTGCCGAGCAGGGAGCCCGATGCGGGACTCGATCCAGGGACTCCAGGATCATGACCTGAGCCGAAGGCAGTCGCTTAACCAACTGAGCCACCCAGGCGCCCACAAAACAACTTTATACTCATGGAACACATGTTCTACTAGGGGTAGATAGATAGTAAGCAAGACTATAGAAGGTGGTAAGTGCTAAAGAAACCATAATAAAGAAATGGAATTTGTAGTTAAAAATCATTCTACTAAAAAATACCAGGCTCAGATGGCTTCACTTGTGAATTTCAGAAAACATTTAAGGAAGAAAGAATACTAACTCTATACAAACACTTCCAAAAATTTGAAAAGGCAGGAATACTTTCCATGCCTTTTAGGAGGCCAGCATTACACTGCTATCAAAACTGAAGACATCATAAGAAAAAAAGACTACAGATCAAAATCCGCTATAACCAAAGACACAAAAATTATGAACAATATTTTAACAAATCAAACCCAACAATATATGAGAAGGATAATGACTCACAACCAAGTGAGATTTTTCTCACTCAGTAATGCAAGCTGTAATTCAAAAATTAATAAATGTAATTCACATTAACAAAATTAAATGATGCAAATAAAGCATTTAACAAAATCCAGCATCTTTTCTTGATAAAAAACAAAGGGGCACCTGGGTGGCTCAGTCAGTTAAGTGTTTGACTCCTGATTTCGATTCAGGTCATGATCTCAGCATCATGAGATTGAGCCCCGTGTCGGGCTCCATGTTGGGCATGGATCCTGCTTAAGATTCTCTCTTTCACTCTCTCTCTTTCTCCCTCTCCCTCTGGCCTTCCAGCCCCCTACTTGTGCATACTCTCTCTCTCAAAAAAGAAAAAAAAAGAATGGCTGTTAGCAAAAGACAAGAAATAAGTGTTGGCAAAGTTGTGGAGAAAAGGAACCCTTGCACTGTTGGTGGGAATGTGAATTGGTACAGGCACTATGGAAAACAGTATGGAGGGTGGCTCCTCAAAGAATTAAAAATATAACTACTATAAGACTGAGTTCCAGGGAAGATGGTGGAGTAAGAGGACCCTAAGCTCACTTTGTCCCACAGATATAATTAGATAAAAGCCCCATCAGTGTGAATAACTCGAGGACTGACAGAACAAACTCTCCACAGCTAAATGTAGAGAAGAGACCACATCAAAGAGGGTAGGAAGGGTGGAGATGTGGTGGGGAACTAAATGGACCTGTGGGACTGTAGCAGGAAGGAGGGCCACTGCAGGCACAGAGAGGGGAGAGAAACAGACCCTCACACCAGGGAGTCTGCATGGGGAAGATGAATCTCCATAACATTTGATTTTGAAAACCAGAGGGGTTGAATTTCACAAGTTATTATAATCAGTGGGGCTTAAGACCTAGAACTTTAAAAATAGGCAGGCTCATGAGAGAGCAGGGAGGGCCAGAAAAAACAGAGTCCCTGCCCTTAAAGAGTCATCTCAACAGCCCCATGGCAATACAGCATAGAAGCAGCCCTTTGAAAAAAGCCTGGGGTATACATGAAGGAGATTTGTTTACTAATTGCACAGTGTGTGCTGGAGGGGCAGGGATCTTTGGGCGACTTCTCCAGGAACAGAAGAGCTGGAAGGCACAACTTCCCTCTCTGGCCCCTCAGCCTAGACACACAGACACCTGCAGGAACCAACCCAACTTACTAACAGCATGCCCCACCCCGAGTTCTCCTGTGGACACACCCCCTTCAGCCAGGCCTGAGCTCCAGGTCCCCTCCTAGTGACACCATCAAGCATAATAACATTCACATTATAAGGATCTCAGAAGGAGAAGAGAGAGAAAAGGGGGCAGAAAATGTATTTGAAGGAATAATAGCTGAAAACTTCCCAAATCTGGGGAAGGAAACAGAAATCCAGATCCAGGACTCACAGAGAACCCCTCACAAAATCAACCGAGGGAGGTCCACACCAAGAAATATAGTAACTAAAATGTCAGAAAGTATTGATAAAGAGAGAATTTTATGAGGCTGAAGGAGCCGAGATGTCCTTCAACAAATGAATGGATAAAGAAGATGTCGTTCATATATACAATGGAATATTACTCAGCCATCAGAAGGGATGAATACCCACCATTTGCATCGACATGGATGGAGCTGGAGGGGATTATGCTAAGTGAAATAAGTCAAGCAGAGAAAGACAATTATCATATGGTTTCACTCATATGTGGAACATAAGGAATAGCAAGGAGGATCACAGGGGAAGGGAGGAAAAACTGAATGGGAAGAAATCAGAGAGGGAGACAAACCATGAGAGCCTCTGGACTCTGGGAACCAAACAGGGTTACAGAAGGGAGGGGGCTGGGGAGATGGGGTAACCTGGTGATGGGTACTGAGGGCATGTGTGGTGATGAGCACTGGGTATTATACACAACTAATGAATTGTTGATCACTACATCAAAAACTAATGATGTACTATATGTTGGCTAATTGAACTTAATAAAAAAACAGAGGTCTAGTTGGCTAAAATCAATACATCAACAGGGCTGCATTCCTTTCTGGAAGCATTAGAGGAGAATCTCTATTCTTAGCTTGTCCAGCTTTTAGAGGCTGCTGATATTCCTCGCCTCACAGCTTACTTCCTCCTTCTTTGGAACCAGCAGCAATTGCATCGGTCTGACCTTTCTTCCATTGTCAGATCTCCATCTTCATTCTCATCTGCTTCACTCTTTACTTTGAAGGACCTTTGTGATTACATTGGGCCCACCTGGATAATCTCCCCATTTCTAAGTCATTAGTTTAATTACAGAGTCCCTTGTGTGCCATGTAAGGCATATTCACAGGTCTCAGGGATTAGGAAATGGACATTATAGGAGGGGAGCTTTGTTTTGCCTACTACGACATTCGTCACTATGCTTCTTGGTCTTTGATATCTTGGACACCACCTACTTTCACCTCTAATTCATTCCACTTCAGCCACCCACTTGCATATCCATAACTTAACTTTTCCTCTGAAATCTTAAAATTTTAATAATCATGCTTTCTAGCTATTACCCCTCTCCCTCTTGTCTTTTATATTGCTCCCTCCCCCTATATCTGTTGTATACTTGGTTAGAGACACAGGGTTGTGGGGAAAGGATGGACTTTCTGAAAGAAGAGATGCCTATGCAGAATTTTGAAAAGTTGCTTTGGGTTTGATCCAAGCTGTCCTATTTACAGATTATGTAGGAAAGTCACTTCCTAAGTGAAGTTAAGGAGTTAACTTCTCGGGGCGCCTGGGTGGCTCAGTCGGTTGGGCGTCTGCCTTTGGCTCAGGTCATGATCCCAGGGTCCTGGGATCGAGCCCTGCATCAGGCTCCCTGCTTAGTGGGGAGCCTGCTTCTCCCTCTGCCACTCCCCCTGCTTGTGTGCTCTCTCTGTCAAATAAATAAATAAAATCTTTAAAAAAAGTTAACTTCTCTGAACCTCAAGTTATTAATATGAAAAATGACACTAATTACCATGAGGTTGTTGTAAGAAAAAGATATAAAAGGTGTCCCCCTGAAGGGCACTCAATATAAGGGAGCTCTTACTATTTTTTTTACCTTATCAAGTGCTCCATTTTATCCCTTTTGTAAGGATGTGCTGTCCCATTAAGAAACATGGCTTCCTGAGAAAATATTGGATAGATCAGATGATAACATGATTTTATAATCATTCCTTTAGAGTCCCAGTGTTTGGTATATTTTACTTTGTATCAGAACCACCTGATAGGCTTATTTAAAATGCAGATTATAGGCCATTGGCCAACAGACTGTATGTGGAATGGAGCTTAGAAATATGCATTTTGACAAGCACCACATTCTTGAAACTCAGAGTATGGTTTTCAGCAAAACAGCCTATTCGGGAACTTGGATGTGGTCATTGTGTTTTCTTAAATTAAGTATTCTGATTTTTTTTTTATCCTATTCAAAGAAATTGTTAGCTGAAGGTGGGGAAAGTATAGTAAATTTTAGTCATAGATATGAAGACGGTAAATTGAGGCTGATCTTAAGGTAGAGTAAATCTGGCTGAACAAGAATAGAGCTGCCTTAATTGAGACCCAGGGTAGAATATAATTGATGGGCAGCATGCCAGTTCTTTAACAAGGGCTTGAGTTTTATTCTACTTTTGAATGGCCATCTATCATCCAGAGCTCCCTCTAGCCTGGTTTCCCTAATGTCCTTCTTTTCCCCTTTACTTTAACATTTTTTTCTTCTGTATCTACAAGATGAAGAAGAAACAGTGCTAGACTGCTGACTAAGTTCACATTCTGGCTCTGCTCTTTACTAACTGTGTGACCCCAGGAAAGTTCTTTAATCTCTATAAACTTCAAGTATTTTATTTCTAAGATGAAAAGAAAAATAACAGTGCAAGTATTTATTATATTAGTCCCCTTCTTTTATTTCTGCCTTGCCGTTCCCCCTCTCTTTCCTTTTCTATATACTTCCTAACCTCTTCCCAACCTGTAGTTGTGGGTCACAGCCATCAGTTTAGTCTCCAGCTTGACATGTCGTATATCACACCTTGATTTGTAGGGAAATAAAAGAAGCCCATATTTAGAAGAAATCTTGGAGGTTGTCTATACCAACTCCATCAGCATCACTGCTACTACTAAATTTTATGCTCCATAAGAGTATTAGTTGTTTCTGTCTTTTTTACAGTTACGTTCCCATGGTGTCTGGCACAGATTAGGCAGTCAGTAATGTAATTTAAATGAATGAATGAATGAAAAAATGAACCTTATCATATGATTCAAAAATCTTTATAGTTGTCTCCCCTTCAACTATTAGACACTGAGATCAATGTTAGGGATTATCCCTTACTCATTACTATATTTTTAATACTTTCCATGGGATCTTGCATGCAAATGAATGATTAAAATGAATAAAATAGGTGGTCATATTTTCTTTATTATCTCCAATGACAGGGAACTTTTTATTTTTAAAGGTAATCAAATAAAAGGCAACCAGCTATTTCATTCAGTCTACATTTCAAATGGTGATATAGTGATCCATGAGTGTTTGAGTGAAATATTATGAGGTTTATCATCGTCGTCTTACAATTTCAAGACTCCTAGTCCTCTCCTTGTACCTCAGAGTTGATCATGGTAAGTTCCACAGGTTATGTAGAAGACAACTGAAAGTAAATAAAAAGTCAGTGTAGCAATTGATCATAAGCCAAAAACTGAGATCACTCTGACTGCTATGTGGAGAATAGACTGAAGAAGGAGTAGAAAGGTAGAGCAGGTACGCCTGTTAGGAAGCTAGTGAAATAGTCCAGGCTTGGACCAGGGTTGAAATAGTGGAAATATTGAGAAATTGTTTTGGAAGTATTTTATAAGTAAGGCAAGTAAAATTTCCTGATGGATTGGATATAGGATATGGAATCAAGGATGCCTGCAAGGTTTTGGGTCTGAGCAATTGAAAGGATGAAGTTTGCCATCAATTGAGATGGGAAAGGCTACAGGCGAAACAGATTTTGGGCTTGTTAAGTTTGAGATGTTTATCAAGACCTCCAAGTGTTTATGTAAACCTCCAAGTAGGGAGTTGGATGTATGAGTCTGGTTTTTGGAAGAGAGATCTTTATCTGAGATATAAATTTGAGAGTCATTGGCATAAAGATGTTATTTAAAGCAAAGGCACTAATTGAAATAACTAAGGGAATTAATTAAGTAGAAGTAAAGAAAAGGATCAAGAACTGAGCCCTGGGGCATTCTGACATTGAGAAATGGGAGGAGGAAGAGGAACCGGCAAAGAAAACTAAAAATGGGGCAGTCCAATAAGATAAAATGAAAACCAAGACAGTGTGTTGTCCTGGAAGCCAATGAAGAAAGTATCAAAGATATGGGAGTTGTTATTGTGTCAAATGTAAGATAAGGACTGAGAAATGCTGATTGAATTTAGCAATATGGAGGTCATTGGTGACTTGGATGAAACCATTTTCCCTGGAAAGGTAGGGGCACCTGATTGGAATGGGTTCAGAAAGAATTGGAGGAAAAAAATTAGAAACTGTGGACAACTCTAGTCTTGCTCTAAAGGGAACAAAGAAATGAGATCATGGGGCAGGGAAAGTGAAGTCAATAGGAGGTGCTTTTGTTTTTATTTATTTTGGGGTTTTTGTTTTGTTTTATCATTTTAGTGCTTTTGTTTTTAAAGATGGGGAAAATTACATCATGTTTTTATGTTGGTAGGAATGACTCATCTTTGCTATTGTGAAAGCAAAGTCAAGACAGATTTTCCATAATATTACTTGAATCACTGCATCCAGCCGTGCCTAAATTTGGAGTCACCCACTTGAACTTCCTGGTTAAATGAGCTGACATTCCCTTTTTTGTTTAAGTAGTTAAAGTCAAATGCCACTTTCAGTGAAGAATCCTAAACTACTTTTTCTTCCTGTCTTCAAAGTGGTCTTCATATTACTTTTAAAGTTAACTTTCCCTGGGTGCCTGGGTGGCTCAGTTGGTTGAGCATCCAACTCTTGGTTTCATCTCAGGTCATGATCTCAGGGTCATGAGATCCAGCCCCAGGTTGGGCTCCGTGCTCAGCACAGAGTCTGCTTGTCCCTCTCTGTCCCCCCTCTGTTCCTTCCCCGCCTCTCTAAAATAAATAAATAAATAAATAAATAAATAAATAAATAAATAAATAAAATCTTTAAAAAAATAAAGTTAACTTTCCCTGGGTTTCTAATATAAATTATGATTATTTATCATTTATTATACATTTTTGTACACTTACAGACATGTACTAGTTTTCTTGTAAATAAGTAGTAATTTGCAATTTTACAAACTGAAAATGAAATTGTAATAGGGAAACCTGGAAAATTAGCTTCTATCCTCTTTTTCGTTAAAACATGCTATTTTACCATGGTTTTATTTTGTATAACTCAGTATTTTATTACAAAGCAAACCACTCATTTAACCACTTCCAGAACAAGAAATAGAATATTGCCAACACTCTTTAACACTTCTTCATGCTGCATCCCAATCACTGTGTCTGCCCTCCTTACAAATATAACCACTGCCCTGATTTGATGGTAATCAATTTCTTGCTTTTCTTTCTTGTTCCACTTAAGCATATATCTCTAAATACTAGAACTTAAAGTTCCATGTTTTTTAACTTTATGTAAATGTAATCATGCACTAAGTATAATTTTTATCTGACTTATTTTATTCAACATTACATTTATGACATTCATCTATGTTGTTAAATGTTGTAATACTGTAATATTGTTTTAATACTGTAGCGTAATCCACAGTTACATGATATAGAACATTTTCGTGTCTCCAAAAATTTATTTCAGGTGGCTTCTTATGGCAATCCCCAACCTGCTAAGAGGTAACCACTCTCTTAATATATTCCGCCTTAGAATAGTTTTTCTGTTCTATAATATCATATAAGTGAGATTATATATAGTATATATCTGTTTGTGCTGGGCATTATGGTTATGAGATTCATTGTATTATTATGTGTATCAGTAGTTCATTCCTTTTTAATGCGTAAATAGTATTTGATTATATGAATATACCACAATTTGTCCACTCTTCTTTGAATAATATTTGAGTTTTTCAATTTGTTTGCTATTGTGACTATAGTTGCTATAAATATTCTTATATAAGACTTTGTGTGGGCTTTTTTTTTTTTTTCGTTTCTCTCAGCTAAATACCTAGGGGTGGAATTTTTGTGTCAAAGTGTACCTATATGTAGATGATATGTAATTCTGGAATTCATCAGCTTATTTATGGGTTTCTCACTAGCAGTATATGGAAGTTCTGGTTGTTCCACTTTTTGGCCAACATTTGGTGGTCTCATTCTTTTTAATTTTAGCCATTTTAATACTTGTGTAATGGTATCTCATTATGGTTTTAATTTATATTTTTTTGGTCTTATTTAAATTCAAGTTAATTAACACATAGTGTACTATTAATTTGGGGGTCAAATGTAGTGTTTCATCTGCATTTAACACCCAGTACTCATTATGTCAAGTGCGCTCCTTATTGCCCATCACTACATTACTGCATCCCCCTACCAACCTCCCCTCCAGCAACCCTGTTTGTCCTCTATAGTTAAGAGTCTCTTATGGTTTGTCTTCTTTTCTGTTTTTATCCAATTTGTTTTTCCTTCCATTCCCCTATGTTCATCATTTTTGTTTCTGAAATTCCACATGAGTGAAATCATATGATATTTCTTTCTAAACTGACTGACTTATTTTGCTTAGCATGATACCCTGTAGTTCCATCCATATTGTTGCAAATGGCAAGATTTCATTCTTTTTGATGGTTGGGTAATATTCCATTGTATATATATACCACATCTTCTTTATCTATTCATCCATTGATGGACATCTGGGCTCTTTCCATAGTTTGGCTATTGTGGACATTGCTGCTATAAACATTGGGGTGCATTTGCCCCTTCGAATCAGTATTTTTGTATCCTTTGGATAAACACCTAGTAGTGCCATATGTTGCATCATAGGGTAGTTCTATTTTTAACTTTTTGAGGAACGTCCATACTGTTTTCCAGAGTGGCTGCACCAGCTTGCATTCCCACCAATAGTCCCCTTTCTCTGCATCCTCACCAACATCTGTTGTTTCCTGTGTTGTTAATTTTATTTATTTATTTATTTTTCTGTGTTGTTAATTTTAGCCACTCTAACAGGTGTGAGGTGGTATCTCATTGTAGTTTTGATTTGCATTCCCCTGATGATGAGTGATGTTGAGCATTTTTTCATGTGTCTGCTAGCCATTTCTATGTCTTCTTTGGAGAAATGTCTGTTCATGTCTTCTGCCCATTTCTTAACTGGATTATTTATTTTTTGGGTCTTGAGTTTGATAACTTCTTTATGGATTTTGGATACTAGCCCTTTATCTGAATGTCATTTGCAAATATCTTTTCCCATTCCATCAGTTGCCTTTTAGTTTTGTTGATTGCTTGCTTCACTGTGCAGAAGCTTTTTATCTTGATGGAGTCCCAATAGTTCATTTTTGCTTTTGTTTCCCTTGCCTCTGGAGACATGTCTAGTAAGAAGTTGCTGTGGCCGATGTCAAAGAGGCTGCTGCCTGTGTTCTTCTCTAGGATTTTGATGGTTTCCTGTCTCATATTTAGGTCTTTCATCCATTTTGAACTTACTTTTATGTTTGGAGTAAGAATGTTGTCCAGTTTCATTCTTCTGCATGTTGCTTCCAGTTTTCCCAACACAATTTGTTGAAGAGACTGTCTTTTTTTCCATTGGATATTCTTTCCTGCTTTGTCAAAGATTAGTTGACCATAGGGTTGAGGGTCCATTTCTGGGTTCTCTCTTCTGTTCCATTAATCTGTGTGTATGTTTTTGTGCCAGTACCATACTATCTTGATGATTACAGCTTTATAATACAGCTTGAAGTCCGGAATTGTGATGCTTCCAGCTTTGGTTTTCTTTTTCAACACTACTTTGGCTATTTGGAATCTTTTCTGGTTCCATACAACGTTTAGAATTGTTTGTATCAGCTCTGTGAAAAATGCTGGTGTTACTTTGATAGGGATTGCATTAAATCTGTAGAATGCTTTGGGTAGTATAGTATTAACATTATTTGGGTAGTATAGTATTAACAATATTTGTTCTTCCAATCCATGAACATGGAATGTTCTTCCATTTCTTTGTGTCTTCCTCAATTTATTTCATAAGCATTCTAGTTTTCAGAGTACAGATCCTTTACCTCTTTGGTTAGGTTTTCTCACCAACAGAAAGGACAGGAAGATATCACAACCAGGAACTTGCTCAAAGCAGATATAAGCAATATATCTGATCAAGAATTTAGATCAACAGTTATAAGACTACTAGCTGGACTTGAAAATAGCATAGAAGAGAGCAGAGAAACCCTTGCTGCAGAGATAAAAGACCTAAAAACTAGTCAGGGTCAGGATGAAATAAAAAATGCTATAACTGAGATGCAGAACAGACTGGATATAATCACTACAAGTGTTGAAAAAGCAGAGAAGAGGATAGGTGATATAGAAGATAAAATTATGGAAAGTAATGAATCTGAAGAGAAGAGGGAAGGAAAACTATTAGATCACAAAGGTAGACTTAGGGAACTCAGCAACTCCATAAGCTAAATAATCTCCATATCATAGAAGTCCCAGAAGAGGAAGAGTGGGGAAAACGGACAGAAGGTTTATTTAAATAAATTATAGCTGAGAACTTCCCTAATCTGGGGAAGGAGGCACAGAGAATTCTCAAAATCAATAAAAACAGGTCAACACCAAGACTTATCATAGTGAAACTTGCAAAATGCAAAGATAAAGAGAAAATCCTGGGGGTGCCTGGGTGGCTTAGTTGGTTAAGCATCTGCCTTCAACTCAGGTCATGATCCAGGGGTCCTGGGATTGAGCCCCGCATCAAGCTCCCTGCTCAGTGGGGGCTCAATCTTAAAAATAGATAGATAGATAGATGATAGATAGATAGATAGATAGATAGATAGATAGATAGATAGATAGATAGA